>NW_027590202.1:512500-758861 GCF_964213995.1 Mustelus asterias
CTCCCTCTACACTATCCCCATCAAACACTCCCAGGGCATGTACAGCACGGGTTTAGATACAGAGTGAAGCTCCCTCGACACTATCTCGAGACAGAGAGTGTGTGAGCGAGACAGAGAGCATGTGAGAGACAGAGAGTGTGTGTGAGAGACAGAGAGTGTGTGTGAGAGACAGAGAGTGTGTGTGAGAGAGACAGAGAGTGTGTGTGAGAGACAGAGAGTGTGTGAGCGAGACAGAGAGTGTGTGTGAGAGACAGAGAGTGTGTGAGCGAGACAGAGAGTGTGTGAGCGAGACAGAGAGTGCGTGAGTGAGACAGAGAGTGAGTGTGAGAGACAGAGAGTGTGTGTGAGAGAGACAGAGTGTGTGTGAGAGAGACAGAGAGTGTGTGTGAGCGAGACAGAGAGTGTGTGTGAGCGAGACAGAGAGTGTGTGTGAGAGACAGAGAGTGTGTGTGAGAGACAGAGAGTGTGTGTGAGCGAGACAGAGAGTGTGTGTGAGCGAGACAGAGAGTGTGTGTGAGCGAGACAGAGAGTGTGTGAGAGACAGAGTGTGTGTGAGCGAGACAGAGAGTGTGTGTGAGAGACAGAGAGTGTGTGTGAACGAGACAGAGTGTGTGTGAGCGAGACAGAGTGTGCGTGAGCGAGACAGAGAGAGTGTGTGAGCGAGGCAGAGAGTGTGTGTGAGAGACAGTGTGTGTGAGCGAGACAGAGAGTGTGTGTGAGAGACAGAGAGTGTGTGAGAGAGACAGAGAGTGTGTGTGAGAGAGACAGAGAGTGTGTGTGAGAGAGACAGAGAGTGTGTGTGAGAGAGACAGAGTGTGTGTGAGCGAGACAGAGTGTGTGTGAGCGAGACAGAGAGTGTGTGAGAGACAGAGAGTGTGTGAGAGACAGAGAGTGTGTGAGCGAGACAGAGAGTGTGTGTGAGAGACAGTGAGTGTGTGTGAGCGAGACAGAGAGTGTGTGAGAGACAGAGAGTGTGTGTGAGAGACAGAGAGTGTGTGTGAGAGACAGAGAGTGTGTGTGAGAGACAGAGAGTGTGTGTGTGAGAGACAGAGTGTGTGTGAGAGAGACAGAGAGTGTGTGTGAGAGACAGAGAGTGTGTGAGCGAGACAGAGAGTGTGTGTGAGAGACAGAGAGTGTGTGTGAGCGAGACAGAGAGTGTGTGGGTGAGACAGAGAGTGAGTGTGAGAGACAGAGTGTGTGTGTGAGAGAGACAGAGTGTGTGTGAGAGAGACACAGAGTGTGTGTGAGCGAGACAGAGAGTGTGTAAGAGACAGAGAGTGTGTGAGCGAGACAGAGAGCGTGTGAGAGAGACAGAGAGTGTGTGTGAGCGAGACAGTGTGTGTGAGAGACAGAGTGTGTGAGAGCGAGACAGAGAGTGTGTGTGTGAGAGACAGAGAGTGTGTGAGAGACAGAGAGTGTGTGTGAGAGACAGAGAGTGTGTGTGAGAGACAGAGAGTGTGTGTGAGAGACAGAGAGTGTGTGAGTGAGACAGAGAGTGAGTGTGAGAGACAGAGAGTGTGTGTGAGAGAGACAGAGAGTGTGTGTGAGCGAGACAGAGTGTGTGTGAGAGACAGAGAGTGTGTGAGCGAGACAGAGAGCGTGTGAGCGAGACAGAGAGTGTGTGTGAGCGAGACAGAGAGTGTGTGTGAGAGACAGAGAGTGTGTGTGAGAGACAGAGAGTGTGTGTGAGAGACAGAGAGTGTGTGTGAGCGAGACAGAGAGTGTGTGTGAGCGAGACAGAGAATGTGTGAGAGACAGAGTGTGTGTGAGCGAGACAGAGAGTGTGTGTGAGAGACAGAGAGTGTGTGTGAACGAGACAGAGTGTGTGTGAGCGAGACAGAGTGTGCGTGAGCGAGACAGAGAGAGTGTGTGAGCGAGACAGAGAGTGTGTGTGAGAGACAGTGTGTGTGAGCGAGACAGAGAGTGTGTGTGAGAGACAGAGAGTGTGTGAGAGAGACAGAGTGTGTGTGTGAGAGAGACAGAGAGTGTGTGTGAGAGAGACAGAGAGTGTGTGTGAGAGAGACAGAGTGTGTGTGTGAGAGAGACAGAGAGTGTGTGAGAGACAGAGAGCGTGTGAGCGAGACAGAGAGTGTGTGTGAGAGACAGTGAGTGTGTGTGAGCGAGACAGAGAGTGTGTGAGAGACAGAGAGTGTGTGTGAGAGACAGAGAGTGTGTGTGAGAGACCCAGAGTGTGTGAGAGACAGAGAGTGCGTGTGAGCGAGACAGAGAGTGTGTGAGAGACAGAGAGTGTGTGAGCGAGACAGAGAGTGTGTGTGAGAGACAGAGAGTGTGTGTGAGCGAGACAGAGAGTGTGTGAGTGAGACAGAGAGTGAGTGTGAGAGACAGAGAGTGTGTGTGAGAGAGACAGAGTGTGTGTGAGAGAGACAGAGAGTGTGTGTGAGCGAGACAGAGAGTGTGTGAGAGACAGAGAGTGTGTGAGTGAGACAGAGAGCGTGTGAGAGAGACAGAGAGTGTGTGCGAGCGAGACAGAGTGTGTGTGAGAGACAGAGTGTGTGAGAGCGAGACAGAGAGTGTGTGTGTGAGAGACAGAGAGTGTGTGAGAGCGACAGAGAGTGTGTGTGAGAGACAGAGAGTGTGTGTGAGAGACAGAGAGTATGTGTGAGAGACAGAGAGTATGTGTGAGAGACAGAGAGTGTGTGTGAGAGACAGAGAGTGTGTGTGAGAGACAGAGTGTGTGTGAGAGACAGAGAGTGTGTGAGTGAGACAGAGAGTGAGTGTGAGAGACAGAGAGTGTGTGTGAGAGAGACAGAGTGTGTGTGAGAGAGACAGAGAGTGTGTGTGAGCGAGACAGAGAGTGTGTGAGAGACAGAGAGTGTGTGAGCGAGACAGAGAGCGTGTGAGAGAGACAGAGAGTGTATGTGAGAGACAGAGAGTGTGTGTGAGAGACAGAGAGTGTGTGTGAGAGACAGAGAGTGTGTGTGAGAGACAGAGAGTGTGTGTGAGAGACAGAGAGTGTGTGTGAGAGACAGAGAGTGTGTGTGAGAGACAGAGAGTGTGTGTGAGAGTCAGAGAGTGTGTGTGAGAGACAGAGAGTGTGTGTGAGAGACAGAGAGTGTGTGTGAGAGAGACAGAGAGTGTGTGTGTGAGAGACAGAGAGTGTGTGTGAGAGACAGAGAGCGTGTGAGAGAGACAGAGAGTGTGTGTGAGCGAGACAGAGAGTGTGTGAGAGACAGAGTGTGTGTGAGCGAGACAGAGAGCGTGTGAGAGAGACAGAGAGTGTGTGTGAGCGAGACAGAGAGTGTGTGAGAGAGACAGAGTGTGTGAGAGCGAGACAGAGAGTGTGTGTGTGAGAGACAGAGAGTGTGTGAGAGCGACAGAGAGTGTGTGTGAGAGACAGAGAGTGTGTGTGAGAGACAGAGAGTGTGTGTGAGAGACAGAGAGTGTGTGTGAGAGACAGAGAGTGTGTGTGAGAGACAGAGAGTGTGTGAGTGAGACAGAGAGTGAGTGTGAGAGACAGAGAGTGTGTGTGAGAGAGACAGAGTGTGTGTGTGAGCGAGACAGAGAGTGTGTGAGAGACAGAGAGTGTGTGAGCGAGACAGAGAGCGTGTGAGAGAGACAGAGTGTGTGTGAGCGAGACAGAGAGTGTGTGAGAGAGACAGAGTGTGTGAGAGCGAGACAGAGAGTGTGTGTGTGAGAGACAGAGAGTGTGTGAGAGCGACAGAGAGTGTGTGTGAGAGACAGAGAGTGTGTGTGAGAGACAGAGAGTGTGTGTGAGAGACAGAGAGTGTGTGTGAGAGACAGAGAGTGTGTGTGAGAGAGACAGAGAGTGTGTGTGAGAGACAGAGAGTGTGTGTGAGAGACAGAGAGTGTGTGTGAGAGACAGAGAGTGTGTGTGAGAGACAGAGAGTGTGTGTGAGAGACAGAGAGTGTGTGTGAGAGAGACAGAGAGTGTGTGTGTGAGAGACAGAGAGTGTGTGAGAGCGACAGAGAGTGTGTGTGAGAGACAGAGAGTGTGTGTGAGAGACAGAGAGTGTGTGTGAGAGACAGAGAGTGTGTGTGAGAGACAGAGAGTATGTGTGAGAGAGACAGAGAGTGTGTGTGAGAGACAGAGAGTGTGTGTGAGAGACAGAGAGTGTGTGTGAGAGACAGAGTGTGTGTGAGAGACAGAGAGTGTGTGTGAGCGAGACAGAGAGTGTGTGTGAGCGAGACAGAGAGTGTGTGAGCGAGACAGAGAGTGTGTGTGAGCGAGACAGAGTGTGTGTGAGAGAGACAGAGAGTGTGTGAGAGACAGAGTGTGTGTGAGAGACAGAGAGTGTGTGTGAGAGACAGAGTGTGTGTGAGAGACAGAGAGTGTGTGTGAGAGACAGAGAGTGTGTGAGAGACAGAGAGTGTGTGTGAGCGAGACAGAGTGTGTGTGAGAGAGACAGAGAGTGTGTGAGAGACAGAGTGTGTGTGAGAGACAGAGAGTGTGTGTGAGAGACAGAGTGTGTGTGAGAGACAGAGAGTGTGTGTGAGAGACAGAGAGTGTGTGAGAGACAGAGAGGGTGTGTGAGCGAGACAGAGAGTGTGTGAGAGACAGAGAGTGTGTGAGCGACAGAGTGTGTGTGTGAGCGAGACAGAGAGTGTGTGTTAGAGACAGAGAGTGTGTGTGAGAGACAGAGTGTGTGTGTGAGAGACAGAGTGTGTGTGTGAGACAGAGTGTGTGTGTGAGAGACAGAGAGTGTGTGAGAGACAGAGAGTGTGTGAGAGACAGAGAGTGTGTGTGAGAGACAGAGAGTGTGAGTGAGACAGAGAGTGTGTGAGCGAGACAGAGTGTGTGTGTGAGAGACAGAGAGTGTGTGTGGGAGACAGAGTGTGTGAGAGAGACAGAGAGTGTGTGTGAGAGACAGAGAGTGTGTGTGAGCGAGACAGAGAGTGTGTGTGAGAGACAGAGAGTGTGTGTGAGAGACAGAGAGTGTGTGTGAGAGACAGAGAGTGTGTGTGAGACAGAGAGTGTGTGTGAGAGGCAGAGTGTGTGTGTGAGAGACAGAGAGAGTGTGTGAGACAGAGAGTGTGTGTGAGAGGCAGAGTGTGTGTGTGAGAGACAGAGAGAGTGTGAGCGAGACAGAGTGTGTGTGAGAGACAGAGAGTGTGTGTGAGCGAGACAGAGAGTGTGTGTGTGAGACAGAGAGTGTGTGTGTGAGACAGAGAGTGTGTGTGAGAGACAGAGTGTGTGTGTGAGAGACAGAGAGTGTGTGTGAGAGACAGAGAGTGTGTGTGAGACAGAGAGTGTGTGTGAGAGGCAGAGTGTGTGTGTGAGAGACAGAGAGAGTGTGAGCGAGACAGAGTGTGTGTGAGAGACAGAGAGTGTGTGTGAGCGAGACAGAGAGTGTGTGTGAGCGAGACAGAGAGTGTGTGAGCGAGACAGAGAGTGTGTGTGAGCGAGACAGAGTGTGTGTGAGAGAGACAGAGAGTGTGTGAGAGACAGAGTGTGTGTGAGAGACAGAGAGTGTGTGTGAGAGACAGAGTGTGTGTGAGAGACAGAGAGTGTGTGTGAGAGACAGAGAGTGTGTGAGAGACAGAGAGTGTGTGAGCGAGACAGAGAGTGTGTGAGAGACAGAGAGTGTGTGAGCGACAGAGTGTGTGTGTGAGAGACAGAGAGTGTGTGTGAGAGGCAGAGAGTGTGTGTGAGCGAGACAGAGAGTGTGTGTGAGAGACAGAGAGTGTGTGTGAGACAGAGAGTGTGTGTGAGAGACAAGAGTGTGTGAGCGACAGAGTGTGTGTGTGAGAGACAGAGAGTGTGTGTGAGAGGCAGAGAGTGTGTGTGAGCGAGACAGAGAGTGTGTGTGAGAGACAGAGAGTGTGTGTGAGACAGAGAGTGTGTGTGAGAGACAGAGAGTGTGTGTGAGACAGAGAGTGTGTGTGAGAGACAGAGAGTGTGTGTGAGAGGCAGAGAGTGTGTGTGAGCGAGACAGAGAGTGTGTGTGTGAGAGACAGAGAGTGTGTGAGAGACAGAGAGTGTGTGTGAGAGACAGAGAGTGTGTGTGAGAGACAGAGAGTGTGTGTGAGAGACAGAGAGTGTGTGTGTGAGAGACAGAGTGTGTGTGTGAGAGACAGAGAGTGTGTGTGAGAGACAGAGAGTGTGTGTGAGAGAGACAGAGAGTGTGTGTGAGAGAGACAGAGAGTGTGTGTGTGAGAGGCAGAGTGTGTGTGTGAGAGACAGAGAGAGTGTGTGAGAGACAGAGAGTGTGTGAGTGCGTGCGAGTGAGTGAATGTGAGTGTGTGTGAGAGTGTGTGAGGGAGTATTCATGTGTGTGTTGATGTGAGTGTGTTAAAGTGAGTGTTTATGAGAGTGAGTGTGTGTGTGAGCAAGTGTGCAAGAGGGAGTGTGTAAAAGTGAGTATGTGTGTAATGTGTGTGAGACTGAGTAAGTGTACAAGAGTGAGTGAGTGCTGGCGGGAGAGTGCAGGAGTGTTAAGTTTCAGTTTATTTACGAGTGTCACAAGTAGGTTTACATTAACACTGCAATGAAGTTACTGTGAGAATCCCCTAGTCGCCACACTCCAGTGCCTATTCGGGTTCCACTGAGGGAGAATTTAGCACGGCCAATGCACCCTAACCAGCACATCTTTCAGACTGTGGGAGGAAACCGGAGCACCCGGAGGAAACCCACGCAGACACGGGGAGAACGTGCAGACTCTGCACAGACAGTGACCCAAGCCGGGAATCGAACCCGGGTCCCTGGTGCTGTGAGGCAGCAGTGCTAACCACCGGTGATAAGGGGGAGAGTTAACAGAAAGCAGCTGGTGAGAATATACTGGCCGGTTTTAATTTAATCCAAATTAATGAATTAGAAACTTTTAACCTAAGGAATTGACATCCGAGGATTTCAGTTTAAAATCCCATTGAAGCTCCGTGTCTCATAATGGGATGTTTTTGTATGTATTTAGTAATTAGTGACTTCATATCTCACAGCGAGATAAATAAAACTTTTTTCCAATTGATAGGGACAGCTCAATGGACAAAACTGGTGTGAGAAAGGGGCAAATCCTTTGAAAATGGAGGCAGAGAGGAGGCTTTGTTCAACTCCCATTCTTTCCCTGTCTTCAGCAGGCTGGGCAGGAAGTGTGAGCAGAGAGGGGGGGATAGACAGACACACACTGACACAATCCCCCCAATCCACTCACTCACACATCCCCATTCCCCCTCCACTCGCTGGGTTGTGGGGACCGGCTGCAAGGATTTTCAGGGCTGCTGTGGGGGGGGGGGGGGGGGGGGGTCAGGGGTGATTGAAATGGACGAACACGACCTACAGGGGAAAAGAAATAAAGTTTGAAACTGAACTAAAGAAACTAAAGGCAGGAACTTGCAGAATCCATTGCCGGCCTGCATTAACATATCAAGAGTCAGTCTGACATTGCCACAAACTCCTCTGGGGTGAGAGGGGGAGGGGGGGTGAATTAGCATCTCAATAGAGAGACAGACATTGCAGACATGTCAGAGACTCAGGGTGGGGTTTGCATCCAGCACACTCAGGATAAATGTGAATCTGAGAGCCTTCAGTCTCCACACCAATAATCCCCCTGCACTGAAAACATTCCCACTCTGATTCAGTGTGTGTGTGTGTCAGTGTGTGTGTCAATCTGCGTTTTTACCTGTGCTTTGCTTGTGTGGACATGATGCTGAATGGACTTGAATGGAAATGCTGGACTCCTCGCTGTGATATGTTGTGTGTCTTATTGTTCAAATGGCCGTGTCTCTTTTTCTCTCTTTAACCAATTTTTATCTCTTTTTCTCCTGAGGAATTTTGAAAACTGGGGATGTGTCGAGGATCCAAAGGACGGGAATGTTTGTGACCAGGATGAGGGAGAGGAGCTTCTTCCAGAGGGAGGGCTGACTGAGGCCTGTTGCTCAGGCTTCACCCTGAGTGAGTTGTGTCTGTTTATTAACCTGATCCAGATTTAATGTTTCATATCAGAGGGAGCGAGATCTGAATGAGAGTGGAATAGAGAGAGAGAGAGAAACACACAGGGAGGGAACTGTCTCATAGAATCATAGAAACCCTACAGTACAGAAAGAGGCCATTCGGCCCATCGAGTCTGCACCGACCACATATCCCTACATATTTACCACTAATCCCTCTAACCTAGGCATCTCAGGACACTAAGGGCAATGTTTAGCATGGCCAATCAACCTAACCCGCACATCTTTGGACTGTGGGAGGAAACCGGAGCACCCGGAGGAAACCCATGCAGACACGAGGAGAATGTGCAAACTCCACACAGACAGTGACCCAAGCCGGGAATCGAACCCAGGTCCCTGGAGCTGTGAAGCAGCAGTGCTAACCACTGTGCTACCGTGCCACCCTAACTCTTTAGTCTCTGCTTTACAACTGACTTGTTGTGTTTGGGTGTTACTGAGAGATTGTGTAACTGAGAGGAGATCCTGGGTTTTTGCTGTGCTATTTAATTTAAATATTTTCTTGTATTTTAATTATTTTCTCTCTCTTTCCCCAAGAATTAATGTTTATATTTTACTGAGAGATTGTGTAACTGGGAAGGGGGAATCCTGGCCTCTTGTGCTATTTAATTTAAAGAAAGTAGCCACATGTGAAGTGGAAACACCTTCCCTCAGCTTGTTACACACTGACCTTTCCACAACCCCAACATGTTTACAAACACTCGCTGCAGTTTCTGCAAACTTTGTATCAAACTGCCTCCCATTCTGCTCAATACTGACCCCCTCTCAACCTGGCACTGAACTAGTGTCTGAATTGAGACAGAGACACACAGACAGAGTTTTTAAAGTTGAAAGTTTTGAAGTTTATATATTAGTGTCATAAGTAAGGCTTACATTAACACTGCAATGAAGTTACTGAGAGAGACAGAGAGAGGCAGAGACACACAGACAGAGACATAGATAAAGAGACAGAAAGAGACAGAGAGATAAAGAGACAGAGAGGATGTTTAAAGTTTTAAAGTGTGTTTATTCCTGTCACAAGTCAGGCTCACATTAACGCTGCAGTTACTGAGAGAGACAGAAAGAGAGAGTTTTTAAAGTTGAAAGATTTAAAGTTTATTTATTAGTGTCACAAGGCTTACATTAACACTGCAATGAAGTTAGTGAGAAAGACAGAGATAGAGGGAGCATCCAGAGTGGGTTCAGTAACACATTTATTTATCAGATATCTCTCTCTGTGACTCTTTAGCGATGAGATATTCAGCCAGGATGGTTTCACTGACCCTCTTCAGCAGGCAGATATTCCCAAATCCAGCCTAGGTCTCAGACACACACACACACCACTCACACATTCCCTCTGCTCTGTCCAAGGGAATATTTTAATCCAGGAATTTCTATTTTATATTTACAGGGTGAGGGGGGGAGAAACTCAACTCAAAAATCCTGCAGTCTCTCCAAGCTGCTTTTAAATTTCAATTCAAACCCTGGGCCACATGGGAAGCTGCAGAGATTGGGAAACTTACCAAACCCAGTTTGTGTGTGTGAGTGTCTGCAGCTTTTGTGTCTTTGAACTTGCGAGGGTGCCAGGGAGAGAATGTCACTGTCTTCACCTCTCTCTCTGCCTCTCTGTATAAAAAAAATCACCAAATTAAACCACACTCAATCATGCGACCATACACAATTAATTATCAAATATCTGTCTCTCTCGCTTTATCTCTATCTCTCCCCGTCTCTCTCTCTCCCTGTTCTCTCTCTCCCTGTCTCTTCTCGAGCAGAAACAGGTGGAGACAGAGAGGCAGGGAGAGAGAGGAAGAGGGAGGGATGGAAACAGCTGGAGTTGTGGGTTAGATGCAGCGGGAGAGACACAGGCTGTTAGAGGGAGGGGGGGGTTTCAGTGAGGGAAGGGTCTCCAGTTTAATTCTGAGGGTCCTGAGAGAGGGATTTCACTGTCTCAGCCCCTCTTTGGCTCCCTCACTCTGTATAAACAATTCCCAAATTTAAAAAACGCTCAACACAGCTGACTGCACTTTGTGGGATCTTGCTGTGCACCACAGGGATTTTAGTTTTAAAAAGGGTTACTTTTAAGAGGGAGTTCCAGCCTTTCTGGAGATTTGGGATGATGCAGACACACACACACAGGGTAGTGAGTGGGGAAGGGGGGTCACAGCAGGCGAGAGAGTGGGGGGGAGGGGGGGAGGACTGTGTCCCATCTGATTCAGGTTCACATTGCTGCTGCTGCTGTGGGATCTTGCTGTGCACACACTGGGCCTGTGGCCTTTGCCTGCACTGCAACAGTGACCACACTTTTTATTTTCAAACAAAATCTGGCTCAGGGACCGCAAAGTGGGTTCAAGGAAAAAGCTTGAAAAGGGGTCGGGTAAATTCAAGCACTTTAATCGCCAAGGCACCGTAGGCTCTGGAGCAAGTGCTGGGGAATGGGAGGAGGATAGATTGGGATTTGATGGCCAACATGGAGCTGGTGGGCCGAAGGGCCTGTTTCTGTGCTGTGTGACTCCAGATTCTTTTCTCTCTCTCTTTTCCCAGGAATTTCTATTTGGATGGGGGGGTGGGTATAGAATTTCCCTGTCTCTCCAGTATTCTTACCAATCCCAGCACCCCTCCCCTCTCTCTCTCCCCAGACATTCCTGTCTATATTTCATCTTTCAATAAAATGTTTAAGAAAACACCAATGTGAATTGTTGCCAATTTAATTTGGGAAGAGAGAGAGAGTGGATCCCATTTCCCACACACTCTCCTGCAGTCCTCACCCACAACATTTATTTAATCTGGCCCTCACCAGGTTGTGTGTGTGGGATCTTGCTGTGCACACAGGTGGGTCTGGCTCCCTATTCCTCGCACTGTGACCGTGAGCAGAACTTTAAACAGGAAAGATTGAGGGGAAGGAGAAGGGTTGGGGAGGCGGAGGAGGCAGAGAGAGAGATAGAGAAATGGAGGGAGAGCTAAACAGAGAGAGTGTGGGGGGGGGGGGGGTGTGAGAGGGTCTCAGGAGGGGCAGGGGGAAAGAGACACAGAGTCTGGGGGTGTCCTCCTCCATCGGGGGACTGGCAGTGGGATCTTGCTGTGCAGAATTACCTTCATTATCATTTGAATCATTCATTCATTGACTAAGGGAGGGTGGGTGTGTGATTGTGGGATTATAAATATTGTTACCACGCTGAGGTGATGTTTCCCTCTGCGCTATTTTGTAACCCCCTAAATGGATACACCTCACCTCGTAATCTTAAGTAAGTGTGTGTGAGACAGGAGGAAGCTACTGGTTTTAGACAGATGTGCAGAAGGAGGTCATTCGGCCCATCTAGTCTGTACCGACCACAATTCCAACCAGGCCCTATTCCCATGACCCCACACTTTTAACCTGCTAATCCCCCTGACACTAGGGTCAATTTAACACGGCCAATCCACCCAACCCGCACAGCTTTGTGCTGTGGGAGGAATTGGTAAATTAAAGCAAGATCTGACACTCTCTGTATCAGGAACAACTAACAGGTCTTTAATTTAGACTGGGTGACAACCTTATTAAAACAATGAACAAACTGAATAAACTCCCCAGTAGAATGCTGTTCCAATGACAAGACTCACTCAGGAATAATGAAATAAACCATTACAGAATAGAGTTACCCTCAAATAATATAATACCAGGCGTCTGTTGGAAGTGTGAACTTCCTTCTGCTGCTTGGGTCTGGAATACTTTCTGAGTTGGTTTCTGCTTCTATTTAGATGGTGATGTGATGAAGCTGTATATATTACTGCAGGATTCAGTATCAGACTCTCCCTCCTTCAATCTAAAGAGGCAGCAAGGTCGCTCCCTCCCCGTTATTTCCCCCTGTCCCGGGTTTAAATACCCAGAATTTCCTCACAGTATTCCTGCAATTTGAGTGGCTTGAGGCTGTCACCAACGCCCCAATTTGAATGCAATTGGTTGTGTGTGTTTGAGAGCTTGTTTTAAAATCATTGACCCAATTCAAAGCCTGTTTTGCTCTGCTGGGACTCTGGCTGCTGCTTTGGACACAAATGTTGTAAAGTTGTCTTCTGCAGCCCTGCTTTCTGCAGTTTAAAATCCCCAGCACAAAGACACAGGCTTTCTAAAGACACAACGCTGGATGGTTTGTTTTTGTTTTCTCAGCATTTCTTTTCAATATTTACATTTGTCAAACACCACATTTTTAACCTTATATATGTAGCTTCATAACAATATTGGACAGGGAGAGAGAGAGTGGGAGAGACAGAGAGAAAGTCGCACAAAGAGAGAGGGAGAGAGAGACAGAGAGAGAGAGAAAGTCACATGGAGTAATGAGGATGGGGCCTGGATGTGAATGTGGTCGGTGTAGACCTGATGGGCCGAATGGCCTCCTTCTGTACTGTAGGATTCTATTATTCTGTAATGGGGGCTGCGTGCGGTGTGAGGGGAGGGTGGAAGGGGACAGGGGGTGGGGGCAGCACTGGTTCCCTTTTCCCCCCCTCCCAGGCCCTGTCCGGGAGGTTTCGGGGCTGGAGGGGATTGTTCTGGTGAACTGGCCGGGGCCTGGGGAACCTGTTCTTTGTCCCAGGATGTATAATGCAGCCTCTGTGACCAGGCCTCAATCCCAGGCCTAACCTCAGGAAGGCTTTTGCATTTTGCTCCTTTTCCAAACAGTGCCTGTGTTTAAATCGATGGGACTCGACGGTCGAATAAAACCTGCAGCAGCCACTTTAATACAAAGAACAGCACAGCACAGGAACAGGTCCTTTGACCCTCCGAGCCTGCGCCGATCATGTTTCCCTATCGAGACCAATGGCCTGTATCCCTCTCTACCCCGTTTGTTCATGTGTCTATCCAGATAAATCTTAAATGTCACTAACGTATCTGCCTCAACCACCTCACTTGGCAGCGCATTCCAGGCCCCCACCACCCTCTGTGTAAAAACCTTCCCCGCACAGCTCCACTCAACCTTTCCCCCTTATCTTGAACTTGTTCCCCTTGTAATTATCATTTCTGTCCTGGGAAAAAGCTCCCAACTGTTCATCCTCGCCACACCCCTCATAATTTTATAAACTTCCAGCTGGTCGTCCCTCAGCCTCTGTCTTTCCAGGGAGAACAATCCCAGTTTATTCAATCACTCCTCACAGCCAATACCCTCCATAGCAGGCAACATCCTGGTCAACACTTTCATTGGATTTGGGATGTGATTGTGGGTTTTCCTGCTATATCTCTTTCTCTTCAATCTTTCTCCCGTGATTGAGAGTTATCAGGGAGGGAGAGAGAGAGAAAGGGATGGTAACAGAGAGAGAGAGAGAGAGAGAAAGGGATGGTAACAGAGAGAGAGAGAGAGAGAGCAAAGGCAGAGGGGCAGGGAGAGGAGAGAGATTGGAGGGGAGTGGGTTAGCGGGTGGGGGAGGGGGAGCCTCCACTGTGCACTCACAGCCCAGCCAGCTCCCCAGTCTCTGGTTAGGTGCATTAACCCACTCTGGCGCATTAACAGGCGCCAGAGTGTGGCGACTAGGAGAATTTCACAGTAACTTCATTGCAGTGTTAATGTAAGCCTTACTTGTGACTAAGAAATAAACTTTACTTTATACTTTACTCTGAGATAAAGACCCTCACTCACAGCCTCCCAGAAGGTGGGATTTATAAACAGCGACTGTGTAACTGAGGCTGAATTTGTGCTGTTGTGTTTGAAAATATATTTTCCTCATATTTGATGTGTTGTAAAGATATTGGAATGTGGCTGCTACCACATTGCAGTGAGAGAGAGATGTAGCTTTGCAGAAGGAGCTTCCCTCCCCATTTCCCCATGGAAATCACTGAGAAATAGCAGACGTGGCCCACAACACGTCATTATTTGAAACGGTCAGACAGAAACTTATCAGAGAGAGCATTTTAATCCCCATTCATCCCCAGATGGAGAAACAGAGCAGAGATCAGGACAGATTATCCAGAGTAGGAGAGACCGGGGCAGAGATGGGGTATTGGATATATATATAGATCTGGGGGGAAAGAAAAAGAGACACAGAGGGGGCTGGACAGGTTCAGAGATAGAGGCAGAGAAACGGGCAGAGAGAAAGAAACAGCGAGAGACAGAGGGAATGGGAGAGAGAGGTGTGACTGTCCTCGGAGTGGAAGGTTCCCTGTTCAGATCGAATGTACAAACAGCCCCAATCCTGGAGTGACTCATTATTTTTATTTGGGGTGGGGGAGAGATGGAGGGGGGGGGGGAGCGAGGGAGAGAGAGGAAGAAGTGTGGTTCCCTCATTGCCTACTCACTTTAGCCCAATCCTCACTTAAAATATCACTTTGTATCTGGCCCTGCTCAGACTGTGTGTGGGATCTTGCTGTGCCCTCCTCCCCACCCCATATTCTCTGCACTGTGACAGCGCCCCACACTTTAAACATGAAAAGATGGAGAGGAAGGAGGGTGGGGTAGAGAGAGAGGAACAGAGAATGGGTGGGGAGTGTCGGGGGCTCAGTGGAGGGGGGTAGGGGGATAGAGACAGAGGCTCTGGGGGTGGAGGGGGAGGTGGGTGTCCTCCTGCAGTGTGGGACTCCCTGTGGATCCTGATTGCAGCATTCCCAGTCTCTCTCTCTCCCTCTCACTGTGAAGCACTCGGGAGGGAGAGGGAGCTGAAATTCAAATTTCTGAGCCTGGGGGAAAGGCTTGTTCTCAATCCCACAGTCCTGCTTGTGTTTTTAGACAGGGCGCTGGGATTTGTGGGTGTGGATGGAGAAGATTGTTCTGTTTAACTGGGGGGTGGGAGAGAGGGGGGTTTGTTCTTTCTACCTGAGGAATAATGCAGCCTCTGTGACTAGACCGCACTTCATGGCCTAAATCTCAGCAGCACTTTTGCATTCGCTTAATTCCCCTTTAAGTGGCTGAATTCAATGGTTCAATAAAATGTGAAGCAGCCGCTTCAGGGTGGGATTGTGGATTTTCCTGCCCGACTTGCCCCCTCTCATTTCCCTTTTGATTGTGAGTTTTATTTTAAACGGTCAGACAGAAACTTAGAGAGAGCATTTCAATCCAGATTCACCTCGAGGTAGAGAAACAGAGCAGAGATCAGGACAGGTTATCCAGAGACGGGGTATTGGACAGATATAGATCTGGGGGAAGTGTGTAGGAGACGGAGAGGGAGAAACAGAGGGGGGGCGGGGGGAGAGGTGACTGATAGAAGTGGGAACTTCATTGGGGCCTCCTGTGTTTATTCACTGGCCTGTCTCTGGAGTAAAGCCCCCAGAATGCTTTGACGTGTTTAATAAATTCAATATCGGGACAGTCAGGAGGCAGTTGGAAGTTCATTGCATTTGAAACGTGTTCCCATTTTGTCAGGGTTTAATAATGAGGAGGTGAAAATGAATGTTTCCCCCCCCCCCCAGTGAGATTGTGAATTTCAGCAAGTCCTGGGATCTTGCTGTGCCTTTTATTGTTTTTAATCAGCTTTTGTTTTGTGTTTAATCAAATTTCACTTTATTTTCTCTTTCTCTCTTCCAAGGAGAATTCCTTTGGAAACTTTGGCGATGCAGAGAGCGAATAGTTTTGCCGTGAGGAATCCTCGGACAAGAGCTATAACCAGAGAGAAAAATATTAATAAAAGTCCCCGTGTCTTTGTCGTTCATTTTTATTCACAGATAGACTGGTGGGGCTTTTACACTGAGGGTTAGTGGTCTGTGTGTCAGGGGGAGGGGGTATTCCCAGTGATCCCTGCTCCAATGTAATCCCACAGATTTCAATCCCTCTCCCTGAAGCCCTGTCTGTGCAACTCCCCCATCCTCAGAACTGTTTCTCCACATCTTTCCAATCCCTGTCTCTCCCCATCCTTTATACCTCAGCCTCTCACAATGGCAGCATCTTTCCCTTTTTCTCTCCTTCTCTCTGTCTTTCACTCTCTCTGAAACGTTGTCACTCTGTCTTGCCAAAGCCCCACTTTCTACTTATCTCCACATCTCACTTTGTATCTCAGCCTCTCTGGACATCTCCCTCTCTCTCTCTGTGGATCATTTTATCTCAATCACAGCAGCCTCCTCTCCGTCTCTCTCTCTATCTCTGCTCCCCCCTCTGTCTATCTCTGCTCCCTCTCTGTGACTCATTCTGTCTGAAGTACAGCAGCATTCTCTCTCACTCCCCATCTCTATATCTTTTCACAATAACTTCATTGCAGTGTTAATGTAAGCCTACTTGTGATTAACAAATAAAATTTTAACTTTAACTCTACTTTTGTCTCTTATCTCTCTCTCTATCGCTTCCCTCTCTCTATCTGCTTCCCCCTCTCTCTGATCTCTGCTTCCCCCTCTGTGAATCAGTCTGAATTACAGTCGCATCCTCCCCATCTCCATCTCTCTGATCTCTGCTTCCCCCTCTCTGTGAATCATTCTGTCTGAATTACAGCAGCATTCTCTCTATCTCCATCTCTATATCTCTGCTTCTCTGTCTCTTATATCTCTCTCTCTGCTCTCTCGTGGGGGACGGGCCAGATCACGGGTTTGCTGTTCACAAGCAGCAAAGGCCCAGGAACGCAGAGGGAGGGAATCAGGGGCAATTCAGAGGGATCCAGCACTGCTGAAAGGGGGGAGTGTGTAATACAGGGGCTTGTTCAGAGCCGGGGCTATTAGACAGAGAGGGAAGGGGCCGGTGGGGGAGGCTGTTGTACAAGAGCGGGAAAAATTATAACACAGGCTGACCAGAGTCAGGGGTTATCAGAGAAAGGGGGCAATGGAGGAGGGGAGGGGGAATCAGACAGGGGGTCTGTTGTACAGGATGGGGGTGGGGGATGTTATAACACAGGCTGCTCAGTGTCAAGGGAATTAGTCATTTGAACGTTAATGTTTAAAATGGGCAGAGTTTCCACATCCAACTCCACCAGGAGCTGTTTACAGGGGGGTGGTGGACGGGGATGGACGCGCGGAGGGGGGGGGGGGGGGTACTAATTAGAAAGGGGGGGATCTGTCAGTCCAGAGGCTGTTCACAGGGAGGGAGTGGGAATTTGCCAGGTTGAGAGGGGCGGGGGGGGGAAAGAGGGGAACTTAGAGGGATACGGGGCTCAGAGGGAAGGATCGGGAGATTTAGAGGGATTGTGAGGAGGGACGACAGATTTGGCTGGAGTGGGGGGGGGATTGAGGGGGATTAAAGGGGGAGAGTGGAGAGGGATGTAGGGGGAGACTCAGGGATTGTGGTCGGGAATTAGAGGGATTCAGGGGGATTTAAGGGTCTCATGGGGACTTTGGGATTTAGCGGGGCTGAGAGGGAGGGAATCGGGGGGAATTCGGGAAGAGGGGGCTCAGAGGGGGATTTCTGGGGTTCTGAGGGATACAGGAGGGATTGGGGGGTTTACGGGGATTAAAAGACATGGTTTGGTGCTCAGACAGATAGAAGGGGTGGGATTGGAGAGGGAGCAGGATTCGGGGGCAGAGGAATGTGGCGAGGGTGGGTTGCGATCTCGGGAGACATTCAGGGGGGATTCCAGAGGAATCTCAGGGGCTTAGAATCTGGGGAGGGTCTGGATGGGGTAGGGAGTCAGAGGGAGTTAGCAGGGGGGGCGAGTCGGGGTGGAGGGAAAGGGATTGAGGGCGGGGTGGATTTATAGGGATTTGGGAGGGGGGAAATTCAGAGAGGGATTTAGGGTGGGGCCTTGCATCAGGGTTAGAATTGGGGGGGTGTTGAGCGATTCGGAGTGGGGGGGTGACTCAGAGGGATTCAGGGGTGGGGAGGACTGAGGAAGGATTGGGTGGCTTGATTTTGGCAGGGGGGGGGCAAAGGGAGCCTTTGGGGGGGGGGCTGAGGATTTGGGGCAGGAACTTGGAGGATTCAGGGGGCTGAGAGTCAGATTGGCAGTGGGTGTCAGAGAGATTGAGCGGGGGGGAGGGGGTGCTTACAGAGTCGGATTAAAGGAGATCGGGCAGAGGGACAGGGAATCAGGTGGGGGAAAGAGGAGTTTTGGGGGGGAATTAGTGGAGATTGAGGGCAGCGGGTTGAGAAGGATTGGGAGTGGCTCAGAGGGCTTTGGCGGTGAGTTCCTGAGAGAGAGTGAGTGGGGGGGTGATTAGAGTGGGATTGGAGAAGATTGGGCAGAGAGGATCGGGGGGAGGGGCCGAGAGAGATTGGGCAGCAGGGAGGGTTAGAGGCGTTGAAGTGGAGGGATTTAGAGTGGGTTTCTGGAGTGGGGAATTAAGGAGGGGTTTGGGGGGAGGGGAATTTGGGGGTGAGAGACTGAGGGTGGCGGGTTTAAAAGGATTGGGAGTGGGTTCAGGAGAAGGGTTCGGGGGGGATTGAGCTGAGAGAGGAATCTATAGGGCATTGGCAGGAAGGGGAGGGGGGGGGAGATTCAGCAGCGGTTTTTGTGTCTGGTGGGAACAGCTGGAGACGGGAAGCGGGGGGGGGGCGCAAGTCGGGGGGGGCGCAATTCGGGGGGGCGCCGCAATTCGGGGGGGGGCGCAATTCGGGGGGGGGGGCGCAATTCGGGGGGGGGCGCAATTCGGGAGGGGGGCAATTCGGGGGGGGCAATTCGGGAGGGGCAATTCGGGGGGGGGCGGCAATTCGGGGGGGGGGCGCAATTCGGGGGGGGGGGCGCAATTCGGGGGGGGCGCAATTCGGGGGGGGGCAATTCGGGGGGGGGCAATTCGGGGGGGGGCAATTCGGGGGGGGGCGCAATTCGGGGGGGGGCGCAATTCGGGGGGGGCGCAATTCGGGAGGGGGGCAATTCGGGGGGGGGCAATTCGGGAGGGGGGCAATTCGGGGGGGGGCAATTCGGGAGGGGCAATTCGGGGGGGGGGCGGCAATTCGGGGGGGGGGGCGCAATTCGGGGGGGGGCGCAATTCGGGGGGGGGCAATTCGGGGGGGGGCAATTCGGGGGGGGGGGGCAATTCGGGGGGGGGGCAATTCGGGGGGGGGCGCAATTCGGGGGGGGGCGCAATTCGGGGGGGGGCGCAATTCGGGAGGGGGGCAATTCGGGGGGGGGGCAATTCGGGAGGGGGGCAATTCGGGGGGGGGGCAATTCGGGGGGGGCAATTCGGGGGGGGGGGCGGCAATTCGGGGGGGGGGCGCAATTCGGGGGGGGGCGCAATTCGGGGGGGGGCGCAATTCGGGGGGGGCAATTCGGGGGGGGGCAATTCGGGGGGGGGCGCAATTCGGGGGGGGCGCAATTCGGGAGGGGGCAATTCGGGGGGGGGCAATTCGGGGGGGGCGCAATTCGGGGGGGGGCGCAATTCGGGGGGGGCGCAATTCGGGAGGGGGGCAATTCGGGGGGGGGCAATTCGGGAGGGGGGCAATTCGGGGGGGGGCAATTCGGGAGGGGCAATTCGGGGGGGGGGCGGCAATTCGGGGGGGGGGCGCAATTCGGGGGGGGGCGCAATTCGGGGGGGGGCAATTCGGGGGGGGGCAATTCGGGGGGGGGGGGCAATTCGGGGGGGGGGCAATTCGGGGGGGGGCGCAATTCGGGGGGGGGCGCAATTCGGGGGGGGGCGCAATTCGGGAGGGGGGCAATTCGGGGGGGGGGCAATTCGGGAGGGGGGCAATTCGGGGGGGGGGCAATTCGGGGGGGGGGGCGGCAATTCGGGGGGGGGGCGCAATTCGGGGGGGGGCGCAATTCGGGGGGGGGCGCAATTCGGGGGGGGCAATTCGGGGGGGGGCAATTCGGGGGGGGGCGCAATTCGGGGGGGGCGCAATTCGGGAGGGGGGCAATTCGGGGGGGGGCAATTCGGGGGGGGGCAATTCGGGGGGGGCGCAATTCGGGGGGGGGGCGCAATTCGGGGGGGGGCGCAATTCGGGGGGGGGCGCAATTCGGGGGGGGGCAATGCCCGGGGGGGGGCAATGCCCGGGGGGGGCAATGCCCGGGGGGGGCAATGCCCGGGGGGGGCAATGCCCGGGGGGGGCAATGCCCGGGGGGGGCAATGCCCGGGGGGGGCAATGCCCGGGGGGGGCAATGCCCGGGGGGGGCAATGCCCGGGGGGGGCAATGCCGGGGGGGGGCAATGCCGGGGGGGGGCAATGCCGGGGGGGGGCAATGCCGGGGGGGGGCAATGCCGGGGGGGGGGGGCAATGCCGGGGGGGGGGCAATGCCGGGGGGGGGGCAATGCCGGGGGGGGGGCAATGCCGGGGGGGGGGCAATGCCGGGGGGGGGGCAATTCGGGGGGGGGGCGCAATTCGGGGGGGGGGGCGCAATTCGGGGGGGGCGCAATTCGGGGGGGGGCAATTCGGGGGGGGGCAATTCGGGGGGGGGCAATTCGGGGGGGGGCGCAATTCGGGGGGGGGCGCAATTCGGGGGGGGCGCAATTCGGGAGGGGGGCAATTCGGGGGGGGGCAATTCGGGAGGGGGGCAATTCGGGGGGGGGCAATTCGGGAGGGGCAATTCGGGGGGGGGGCGGCAATTCGGGGGGGGGGGCGCAATTCGGGGGGGGGCGCAATTCGGGGGGGGGCAATTCGGGGGGGGGCAATTCGGGGGGGGGGGGCAATTCGGGGGGGGGGCAATTCGGGGGGGGGCGCAATTCGGGGGGGGGCGCAATTCGGGGGGGGCGCAATTCGGGAGGGGGGCAATTCGGGGGGGGGGCAATTCGGGAGGGGGGCAATTCGGGGGGGGGGCAATTCGGGGGGGGCAATTCGGGGGGGGGGGCGGCAATTCGGGGGGGGGGCGCAATTCGGGGGGGGCGCAATTCGGGAGGGGGGCAATTCGGGGGGGGGCAATTCGGGGGGGGGCAATTCGGGGGGGGCGCAATTCGGGGGGGGGGCGCAATTCGGGGGGGGGCGCAATTCGGGGGGGGGCGCAATTCGGGGGGGGGCAATGCCCGGGGGGGGGCAATGCCCGGGGGGGGCAATGCCCGGGGGGGCAATGCCCGGGGGGGGCAATGCCCGGGGGGGGCAATGCCCGGGGGGGGCAATGCCCGGGGGGGGCAATGCCCGGGGGGGGCAATGCCCGGGGGGGCAATGCCCGGGGGGGGCAATGCCCGGGGGGGGCAATGCCCGGGGGGGGCAATGCCGGGGGGGGGCAATGCCGGGGGGGGGCAATGCCGGGGGGGGGCAATGCCGGGGGGGGGGGGCAATGCCGGGGGGGGGGCAATGCCGGGGGGGGGGCAATGCCGGGGGGGGGGCAATGCCGGGGGGGGGGCAATGCCGGGGGGGGGGCAATGCCGGGGGGGGGGGCAATGCCGGGGGGGGGCAATGCCGGGGGGGGGGCAATGCCGGGGGGGGGGGGCAATGCCGGGGGGGGGGGGCAATGCCGGGGGGGGGGGCAATGCCGGGGGGGGGGGCCAATGCCGGGGGGGGGGCAATGCCGGGAGGGGGGCAATGCCGGGGGGGGGGCAATGCCGGGGGGGGGGCAATGCCGGGGGGGGGGCAATGCCGGGGGGGGGGCAATGCCGGGGGGGGGGCAATGCCGGGGGGGGGGCAATGCCGGGGGGGGGGCAATGCCGGGGGGGGGGCAATGCCGGGGGGGGGGCAATGCCGGGGGGGGGGCAATGCCGGGGGGGGGGGGGGACACGACAAAGCCCAGGGGGGGGGGGGGGGGACGACAAAGCCCAGGGGGGGGGGGGGGGGACAAAGCCCAGGGGGGGGGGGGGACAAAGCCCAGGGGGGGGGACGGGGACAAAGCCCAGGGGGGGGGGGGCGAAAGAGCGAGAGAAAGACACACAGGCAGAGAAAGACAGAGAGAGAGAGTGAAGGACAGAGAGAGAGAGAGAGAAAGAGAGAGAGACAGAGAGAGAAAGAGAGAGAAAGGGAGAGAAAGGGAGAGAAAGGGAGAGAGAGACAGACAGAGAGACAGAAAGAGAGAGACAGAGAGAAAGAGAGAGAAAGACAGAGAGAGAGAAAGACAGAGAAAGACAGAGAGAAAGACAGAGAGAAAGACAGAGAGAGAAAGACAGAGAGAGAAAGACAGAGAGAGAAAGACAGAGAGAGAAAGACAGAGAGAGAAAGACAGAGAGAGAAAGACAGAGAGAGAAAGACAGAGAGAGAAAGACAGAGAGAGAAAGACAGAGAGAGAAAGACAGAGAGAGAAAGACAGAGAGAGAAAGACAGAGAGAGAAAGACAGAGAGAGAGAAAGACAGAGAGAGAGAAAGACAGAGATAGAAAGTAAGATTGAGAGAGAAAGATTGAGAAAGACAGAGCGAAAGATTGAGAGAGAGATTGAGAGAAAGATTGAGAGACAGAAAGATTGAGATAGAAAGACAGAGATTGAGAGAGAGATTGAGAGAGAGATTGAGAGAGAGAAAGATTGAGAGAGAGATTGAGAGAGAAAGATTGAGAGATAGAAAGATTGAGAGAGAGATTGAGAGAGAGAAAGATTGAGAGACAGAAAGATTGAGACATAGAAAGATTGAGACATAGAAAGATTGAGACATAGAAAGATTGAGAGATAGAAAGATTGAGAGATAGAAAGACAGAGATTGAGAGAGAGATTGAGAGAGAGAAAGGTTGAAAGAGAGAAAGATGGAGAGGGAGATTGAGAGGAGGCTGCAAACAGAGAGAAAAGCAGGGCTGAGGCGGGAAAGGTGCGGACAGAAAGTGAAGAGGTTCATACTCACCATCGCACATGTTTTCCCTCGGTGATCTCTCCAACTCCTTCCATCCCCTCTCCCATGGTGGGGAGAGAGATCCTTGGCCAGGGGCTTTGTGCTGGGAAAGGGGGGTTAAAATATCAGAGCTGGAACTCCATGCAAGCACACACTGACTCACTCACTCACTCACAAAGACACAGCTTACCTGATACTTACCAACCCACGTGTAGAGAGAGACTGGACAATGCATCGCCAGCCTTTTTATAACCTCACTGAGTCCCACACCTCCCCAATCAATCCTTATCCAACCACAGCTCCTCCACCTCACCTGAACACACCTCCTCCTACCTGGCCCAGTCCAACACCAACCTGTCTCTGAGTGTGTGGGGGGGTGTTTGTGTGTGGGGGTTAGTGAGCACTAGGCAAATGGTTTATCCCAAGGCTCTCCCTCCCCCCCACTCCCAGCTTCACATCACCAGCACTGGGAGCTGAGAGAAGATGGGTTTCAATTAACTCGCAGCCCTGCACTGCCAGAGAGAGAGAGAGGCCAGGTCTGAATGTGGATTGTACAACTTGTTCATCCAGGACTCCATCCGCTACAGGTTTGCACCCTTTGCTGATTCTTGCAAAATTCACTTTTCCTTAAGTTGCCTGAACTGAAACAATATCTTGCAAAGTTCTTTGTTGCTGCATTTACAAATCCCAGTTCTGATTTACAATCTGCCTGTTGTCTGTCCGGGTGTCTGAATGTGTGTGTGTGCCCTGTGCTTAGTGGTTAATAATTCACCAGAGATCAGAGCTGCAAAATAAAGCGTTTCAACTTTTTTTAACAGAAGCACTGGCTGGGGGAGGGGAGGGAGAGAATGAGAGTGAAGTTTCTGTCTGATAAATGCTGTAAATGTGTCTTTAACCAGCAGCTCTGCAGAGAGACAGATGCAGGATTTTAAACTCTCTGGGAGCTGCAGGCAGGGACTCACACACACACATACAGATAGACATCAGCTCCTGTTTCACACCAACAACCAGGCTGGAGTCTATGCAGCTAATTTCCATCCAGAAATGTACTTGATCCATGAAGTCAGTGAGGGTTACATTCCCATGACTTCCCATTCAGTCCAATCCAGCTCAGTTTGTTGGAATGCAGTGTGGGAGCCTCTGAGGGAGTTTGGCTCTGTGGGGGGGGTTCACTTTTCTCTCATTCAATCTCTCCTGTCTTCCACCCTCTCACAGACCTTCCTTTCGTCCCTGTCCCACCCGCCCCTTTCTCCAAACCTGTTACATTTCTAACTTTCCCCAGTTCACAGGAAAGGTCACAGAGCTGAAATGTTAACTCTGTTTCTCTCTCTCTCTCTGCACAGATGCTGCCGAACCTGCTGAGTTTAATTCCAGCATTTCCCTGTTTTCTAAGATTTCACAGAATAGTGTTGGTGCAGGAGGAGGCCATTTGGCCCATCGTGTCTGCACCAGCTCTCCAATGTGCTGTTAAATCAGAGATTGGTGTAAAACTGGGATCTGTTCCTGACTGAATTGAGATTTCACTATTTGCTGTGGTGTGATTGGAAGCTGGCTGGCTCTGGGCTCCCAGTCCAGTGACAATACCCCCACACCATCAGACTGAGAGCATTTGTGTGATAGTCCCCAGTCTACCACTTTCAGGCCGGTCTCAATATGTTTAAAATAAACCGTTTTAAAATAAATCAATTCAAGTCTAATTAAATACGAGTTGGAGGAATTCACAGGAGCCTGGGGCAGTTTTCTAACACATTACCATCTTTCTATAGATAAGGAATCAAGTATTGTACACAATACTCCAGATGTGGTCTCTCCAATGCCTTGCACAATGGAAACATACTGGAATTTAGGAGAATGAGAGATAACTGACAAGATGATAAAAGGTGTGGATAAAGTAGACGTGGAGCGGATGCTTCCTCCTGTGGGGCATTCTAGGACGAGAGGTCACAGTCTTAGGATAAGGGGCAGCAAATTTAAAACAGAGTTGAGGAGAAACTACTTCTCCCAAAGCGTTGTGAATCTGTGGAATTCGCTACCCCAAAGAGCGGAGGATGCTGGGACAGTGAGTAAATTTAAGGAGGGGTTAGACAGATTTTTAATTGGTGATGGGTTGAAGGGTTATGGGGAGAAGGCAGGAAAATGGGGATGAGGAGCATATCAGCCATGATCGAATGACGGAACGGACTCGATGGGCCGAATGGCCTAATTCTGCTCCTATATGAGGAATTTCTGACCCGTCCTATTTAATAATACATTTTCTCGTAATAAATGGTACCATTTTATGACATTTCTAATTAATTGCTGTACCTGTATATTAGCCCCTTTTGATTCATGCCCAAGGACGGCCCAATCCCTCTGTCCCTCAGAATGTTGTGATCTCGCACCATTTAGTTATTAAGTGTATTTTATATTCATCAGGCCAAAATGTACATTTTCACATCCGCCCACATAAACACAATTTGGCGAAGCTTTGCCAATTCACTGAACTATTTATGTCCCTTCATCGTCCCCTTACATCCTCATCACCATTCATTTTCCAATCTATCGTTGTATCGTCAGCAAACTTAACATCCATATCTGCTCTGTAACATATCACTGTGTAATCCAACAATTAATCCAGTTCCCCTGGATTACTGCTCTGTGACATTTCACTGTGTAATCTAACAATTAATCCAGTTCCCCTGGATTACTGCTCTGTGACATTTCACTGTGTAATCTAACAATTAATCCAGTTCTCCTGGATTCCTGCTCTGTAACATTTCACTGTGTAATCTAACAATTAATCCAGTTCTCCTGGATTTCTGCTCCGTAACATATCACTGTGTAATCTAACAATTAATCCAGTTTTCCTACATTAATGCTCTGTATCTCTTCACTGTGTAATCCAACAATTAATCCAGTTCTCCTGGATTATGTTTCCCTGTATCAATGTGTAATGGAACCCACTCCTGATACCGTGATCACACAAACACGGTGATGGAGCTCCCTCTGGTGGTGATCTGAGGTAAATGGCCTCTGCTTGGGAGATCAGTGAATTCTCAGACTACTGGAGGATCTTGTTGCAGGATTACGCTGCTGTATTTTTCTTAGGAATAAGAAAAATACGCTCTGTAACATATCACTGTGTAATCCAACAATTACTCCAGTTCTCCTGGATTACTGCTCTGTAACATAATATGTAATACGCTGTAATTCAGTAATACGCTGTATTCAGTGTAATCCTGCAACAAGATCCTCCAGCAATTATAAATTACCCCTCTGGAACTTTTGTATCTCTCCCCTCTCACCTTAAACCTGTGCCCTCTAGTTTTAGACTCCCATACCTTTGGGAAAATATATTGACTATCTAGCTGATCTGTGCCCCTCATTATTTTACAGACCTCTATAACATCACTCCTCAGCCTCCTACGCTCCAGAGAAAAAAGTCCCAGTCTATCCAGCCTCTCCTTATAACTCAAACAATCAAGTCCCGGTCGCATCCTAGTAAATCTTTTCTGAACTCTTTCTAATTTAATAATATCCTTTCTATAATAGGGTGACCAGAACTGTACACAGTATTCCAAGTGTGGCCTCACCAATGTCTTGTCCAACTTCAACAAGACGTCCCAACTCCTGTATTCAATGTTCTGACCAATGAAACCAAGCATGCCGAATGCCTTCTTCACCACTCTGTCCACCTGTGACTCCACTTTCAAGGAGCTATGAACCTGTACCCCTAGATCTCTTTGTTCTGTAACTCTCCCTAACGCCCTACCATTAACTGTAAGTCCTGCCCTGGTTCGATCTACCAAAATGCATCACCTCGCATTTGTCTAAATTAAACTCCATCTGCCATTCGTCAGCCCGAACAGAAATCAAAATGCAAAGGAAACTTAAAAACATCAAATTAAAATGTGGTTATTAGGGTCAATAATGCACCCCAACCCCTGCGGTGCCCAGCGGGCGCGGAAAGCGTCAACCTCGCCCGTGGACACCGCATGCTCCCTCTCCAGGGACACCTGGCCGCGAACGTAGCCGCGGTAGAGGGGAAGACAGTCAGGATGGACGGCCCCCTCGATCGCCCGCTGCCTGGACCGGTAAATGGCGCGTTTCGCCAGGCCCAGGAGCAGGTTCACGAGGAGGTCGCCATCCCGACCCTCCCCTCTCCGCACCGGGTGTCCGTAGATCAGGAGCGTGGGACTGAAGTGCAAACAAAACATCAATAAAAGGTTCTTCAGGAAAACATAAAGGGAGTGCAGCCTAAGACACTCAACATAGACATGGTCCACGGACTCCACAAGGCCACAGAAAGGGCAGTCTTCGGAGCCCGTGAACCAGTGAATCCTACGGTTGTGCGGAACTGCTGCATGCATCACCCTCCACCCCAGGTCCCCGACGTAATTGGGGGAGATCCCTCCGTAGAGGGACCTCCAGCGGGGACCTCCGCCGCCCGGCGGCAACAAGGCCCGCCAAGGTGTATCCGGGCGACAGGCGAGGAGGCGGTAGTGGAAGGTGTGCAGCAGCAGCCCGCACAGGAAACGCCTCCGCGCGGTAGAAAGAGGCACGGAGGGCATTTCCGCGAGGCGGCTCAGGCTGTGGGGCACCTCACCCAGGGGAGGGGGCTGAGGCTTTGGGCCAATGTGGAATTCCGCCCGAACAGGGGAACGCTCGGGCGGGATCCCACCGCACGCCTGCGCCGTCTCAAGTTTGCGTGCAGTTTCGGGGCCGAGCACGACCGTCCTAAGGTCTAGGATGGCTTTGGCCGCGCGCCGGACGGACGTCCCCGCGCGCTCAGCCAGCACGCGGGGACTCATCCAGCCCGCTCCTCCGCCATCGAGCACGTCCCCGATTCTGGTCACCCCGGCGTCCACAGCCCCCCTCTCCGCCAGCCACCTGAAGTTATACGGCTGGAGGAGCGGATTCCTGAGCAGCGGCTCTCGCACGAGAGCCGCTACTCCTGACGGGGGAGAGCTGCGTCGCGAGGCGACCTTGTTCCAGACAGTGAGGAGGTCCTGGTAAAAGACGGGCAACTCCTGCAGGGTGGTCGAAGCACGCCCCAGTTCGATATGCAGGAGCTGCACGTCATAATTGAGGCCGTGCCACTGGCGGAAGAAATACGTCGCCATGGCACACCACTGTGGAGGGGGCTCAACGTAAAGGTACCTCTGCAGGGCCTGGAGGCGGAAGGTCGCTATCTGAGTGCGGAGGCACACCAGACCTTGTCCGCCCTCCTCAAGCGGGAGATACAGGACCGCAGCAGGGACCCAGTGCAGTCGATTGCCCCAGAAGAACCGCACGAGGGTTCTCTGGATATCGGTGACAAAGCCAGGGGGAGGGGTCAAAGGGACCAGCCGGTACCACAGCATGGAGGCGACCAGCTGGTTTATGACGCGAGCTCGCGCCCCGTAGGACAGCACTCGGAGCAGTCCTGTCCAGCGACCCAGGCGGGCGGAGACTTTGGCCTCCAGCTCCCGCCAGTTCGCCGGCCAGGATTCCTCGGCTGGGCAGAGATGGGCCCCCAAGTAGAGGAGGTTGGTCCTGCTCCAGGTGAAAGGCCTGAGCTCCTCCGGAAGGGGGTCCGTCTCCCAAGGACCGACAAGGAGTCCGGAGCACTTGGCCCAGTTGATCCTGGCGGAGGACGCGGCGGAGTACACCGCCTGGCATTCTCGCATCCTCCGCAGGTCAGCCGGGTCCGTGAACATGAGGAGCACGTCGTCGGCGTAAGCTGACAGGACCACCCCTACGTCCGGTCCGCGCAGGACCAAACCTGACAACCTCCTCCGCAAGAGGCGCAGGAATGGCTCCACGCATACGGAATACAGTTGGCCGGACAAGGGGCAGCCCTGCCGTACTCCTCTCCCGAAGCGAAGGGGCGCCGTCAGGGACCCGTTAACCTTAATCAGACACTCTGCGGCAGAGTACAGTAATCGGATCCGGGCGACAAAATGCGTCCCGAACCCGAATGCCCGCAGAGTCCCGAGTAAATACTCGTGCTCCACCCTGTCGAACGCCTTCTCCTGATCTAATGACAAGAAGGCGCCCGACAGACCAGCCCTCTGGGTGTGATGGATTAGGTCCCGGACCAGGTGGAGATTGTCATGTATGCAACGGCCCGGGCCCGTGTAGGACTGGTCAGGGTGGATCAAGTGGTCCAGCACGGATCCAAGGCGTGAAGCCATAGCCCTGGCAAAGATTTTATAATCCGTGCTGAGGAGGGAGACCGGGCGCCAGTTCTTGAGCAGGTGGAGATCCCCCTTCTTGGGCAGCAGGGCAATGACGGCCCTGCGCCACGAAAGGGGCATCTCCCCGGTAGCGACGCTCTCCCCCAGGACCCCCGCGTAGTCGCTCCCCAGGACGTCCCAGAACGCCCTGAAGAACTCTACTGTCAGCCCGTCCAGCCCAGGGGCCTTGCCCCGGCTGAGGCCATTTAGGGCGCCGGTCAGCTCGGCCATGGTGGTAGGGGCCTCGAGCCTGCCGACGCCCTCCGGGCCGACCTGCGGCAGGTCCTCCCACAGAAGTCTGCGGGCATCCTCGCTGGACGGATCCGGAGAGAAGAGCGAGGTGTAATACTCCCGGGCAATGGCCCGGATGCCCTCCGGATCCGAGACGGGGGAACCGTCGTCGGCCAGCAGCGTAAGGAGCTGCTGACGGTTAGCCCGCCCTCTTTCCAGCGAGTAGAAGAAGGGGGAGCCGCGGTCCAGGTCCACCTGGAACTGGAGCCGCGACCTCACGTACGCGCCGCGAGACCTGGCAAGTTGCAGGTCTCGCAGCGCGTCCTTCTTCTCCCTGTACTCCGAACGCAGGGCCGGGTCCGCGTCAGGCCGACTGAGACGTGCCTCCAGGTCGAGCACCTCCTTCTCCAACTCCTCGAGCCTGGATTTCCGCCTCTTTGTCGACCCCCTCGCGTACCCCTGACAGAAGGTACGGGCGTGAGTCTTGCCCACATCCCACCAGAGCCTCAAGGAGGGGAAGCCTCCCCGCTTCCTTCTCCAGCCGGCCCAGAATCGACGGAACGAGTCCAGGAAGCGCTCGTCCTCCAGCAGCGTGTTGTTAAAGTGCCAGTACGCGGACCCCCGCCGGATGCGAGACGGCGCAAAGTCCGCCCACACCAGGCTGTGGTCCGTGCTCGACACCGGCCGCATGGAGACCGAGGACACGCCGGACACGTGCGCCTTCGAAATGTAAAGGCGGTCGAGCCTGGACGCTCCGACTCCAGGCCTCACGAAAGTGAAGGCGCTGGAGCCAGGATGGAGATGTCTCCAGACGTCCACCAAGTCGTGGGACCCGATCAGGTCCCGCAACTTCACCACCGCCGGAGTGCGCAGCCAGGGGCCGGTGCGGTCCCGTGCCTCGAGGATGCAGTTGAAATCTCCCCCGAGGATAATGCATTCGCCCCCCGCGATGGTGTCGATGTGAGCGGACACTTTCTCGTAGAAAGTCGTTTGCTGCGGTCCAGCGGTCGGGGCGTAGACATTCAGCAAGTGAATGACCACGCCCCCCTCACGGACCGTCAAGTGCAGCAACCGGCCTGGCACCGGCTCCTTGACCCCCAAGATCTCCGGCTTATAACGCGGGGCCAACAAGATAGCCACCCCGCAAGAAGCGAGCGTGAGGTGGCTCATGTAGACCCCCCCTCGCCACTCCAGGAGCCATTGGGCTTCGTCTCCCGGAACGGTGTGGGTTTCCTGCAGGAAACACACCGCATACTTCCCGTCACGGAGGACCGAGAAGTTCTGGAACCTGCGGTGTGGCTCACTGCTGCCGTTGATGTTGAGGCTGGCTATGGTCACCTTCATGTCAGCAGCTTTGTGCCACCGTCACCACTTAACTAGGTGTGTGGGGGGGCGCTGGCGCAATTCTCACCAGTCCACCCCCCACCTTTTCGAGCCTGTGGAGGAACCGCAGTACCCAGCGCCGCTCTATTTTCTCTAGGCCCGCGGAGGCATGCGAGCATGCCTTCACGGACCGGACGAGCTGCGCCAGGTCCGGCCAGCGGCCGAGGGCTAGCCGGATTATGTCGGAGCGACTGGAATGGTTACGGATAAAGACCCTGAGGTCCTTGGAGGGGATGAGGGACGACTCGGTGGGGGGCACGAGGGAGTCCCCCGCCTCGCTCTGGGCAGACTCTGAAAGTGTCCCCGTGCCCTCCACCGAGCCGCTGACCTCCTCAGGGCGGTCGCCCCTCGACTCCGAGTCCCCCGCCGCAGGACGTACGGCGGGCGGCACGGAGCCACCAACTAGCCCTAGCCCCTCCCCGATCCCACCCCCAGGATCGGTGGAGGAGGGGCTCCCCCCGGGCTCACCTTTCCCGGATTGCGGGCCCCCGTGCGACGGCGGCCCAGCCGCCCCCCCCCCGCCCCAGACGCTTGGACACCCCCCAGGTCCGGTGTATCCTTCGGACTGAGGTTGGGGATGTCCAGCGTCCAAGGTCGGGACGGAGAGGACGAGTGGATCGTCTCTTCGCCGCCGTCGCACGAGGACATGAACATTGGAGTGTCGCCCCAGTCCCCCGACAGACTGAAGAAGAACTCCGGGTTGTAACCGGCCGGGTGGAACGGAACCGTGGGGGTCCCGCTGCCACCCGGCCCCGGAGACTCCTCGCCGGGGGACTGAGGCAACACATGCTTGGATTTACAGGGTGCCTTGCCCCCTTTTTTCTGGGGACAAGGCACAAAGACAGGTGGGGGCACGGCAGGAGATGACTCACAAGGGGGGAGGGGCACGCAGACCTCGAACTCTACGGTGCCCGAGGGGCCCCGCCTCTTTTTGTTAACCTGCCCTCGGGCAGGCGAGGCCCCTCGCCCTCCGCCCCTCTTCGCCTTGCCGCGCCCCCCCTGCTCTCCCGTCACTTCCCCCCGAGGTGGCGGCGTCGCCAGTTTTGCCGGCTCGGGGTCGCTTACCCCCCCATGCTCGGGCCCATGATCCCGGGCGCCGGACCCAGCACTAGGCCCCGGAGAGCCCACGGGCCCGGCAGATGGTGGTGGTGGTGGTGGTGGTGGTGGGGGGGGGGTGCAGGTGGAGACTGAGGCGGTCCCCGAGCCGGCTGCCGGGGTGGTTGGGGTGTTTTCCCTGGGGGCCGGGGTTCCGGTACCCCCCTTCTTTTTTGTAGGTCCCTTATGGGCCTTTTGGCCGCGCGGGGGCTCCGCTCCCCCCCCCGCCGGCAGCTGAGGTGGCAGCTGCTGCCGGCGTGGCCTCCCCTCGCGGGGGGGCAGATGGTACTCGCTTGGGGGGAGAGGGGGCTGCGGTGCCAGCTGCGGCCGCCTTGGGTTGGCGGTCGGCGGCCTTGGAGACGGGGCAGTTTTTCCTCACGTGCCCCACCTCCTTACAGGCATGGCACCGCACACCGTCCGCGGACCAAAAGACCCGGTACGTGGTCCCCTCGTGGGGGACATTGAACCATCCCTCCAGTTCCTCCTCCCGGGCCAGGCGGACAAAAACCTGGCGCCGGAAGGAGTATATGTGGCGGAGGGAGGGGTCCCGAAGGCCAAGCGGGATCGGCTGCACCCCGGACCTGACCTCCCCCAGTAGATGGAGGTGGGGGAGGAGGAGCTCACTCGGTAGGAAGGGCGGGACGTTCGATATTACTATCTTGTGGGCGGTGGCCTCCAAAGGGTCCACCGCCAGGAACGTCCCGCCCACCGTGAGCCCCTTTTCCAGGGCGAGGCGAACCGCCCGCTCGGCCTTCAGGAAGAATACAGCCCGGCCGTACATCTTTGAGGCCGCGACAATGGCTGAGGGGCCGACAACCCCAGCCATTGCCTTAACGCAGGCCTCGATAGACATGTCGGGGTGGGCGTAGCACTTCACCCCGAGCTGCCGCGTGATTAGGGAGAATGGCGGCAGGGCCTTGGGAGCGGCGGGGGCTCTGGTAGCCGCCACGCCCGCATAGGTGGGCCGAGAAGGCCCTGCCACCGGCGACGCTGGTGATGTCGCCATGGTATCAGGGGAAGTGCTACACCCACCCCGAGACTGCCCAGATGCACGGCAGGGTGTATGTGGGATGGGGAAGATAAGGCAGGGTGGGGTAGGCGGGGAGGGGTGTAGGTGCTCTCTCCCCGGAGTGAGAGAGGGAGAGAGGAGGTTGGAGGAGCAGGAGGGAGATGAGGCACAAGGCCGGTGCCCCAGTCAGGAGGGAAAAGGGGAGGCGGTGCCGCTCCCGGGGGCAGCAGCAGTGGGTGGGGGACTTCGGCTTTCTGGCCCTGTTGGGCGCACACTGTTCAAAAAAGGCCACGGGGTCTTCACCCCCCCCCACTGCAGATGTTAAAGTCCAGAGAAAAACGCCTTCGCCCCCCCCCCCCCCCCTCTCCCCTCCAGTCACTCCTTGTCCTCTTTTCCTCCCTCCCTCTGGGGAGAGCGCACCCTCCACAGGCCGGGCGGCAGGCAGGCAGGCCGGGCGGCCGGCAGGCAGGCAGGCCGGGCGGCAGGCAGGCAGGCAGGCAGGCCGGGCGGCAGGCAGGCAGGCAGGCAGGCCGGGCGGCAGGCAGGCAGGCAGGCCGGGCGGCAGGCAGGCAGGCAGGCCGGCAGGCAGGCAGGCAGGCCGGGCGGCAGGCAGGCCGGGCGGCAGGCAGGCAGGCCGGGCGGCCGGCAGGCAGGCAGGCCGGGCGGCAGGCAGGCAGGCAGGCCGGCAGGCAGGCAGGCCGGGCGGCAGGCAGGCAGGCAGGCCGGGCGGCAGGCAGGCAGGCCGGCCGGGCGGCAGGCAGGCAGGCAGGCCGGGCGGCAGGCAGGCAGGCAGGCCGGGCGGCAGGCAGGCCGGGCGGCAGGCAGGCCGGGCGGCAGGCAGGCCGGGCGGCAGGCAGGCCGGGCGGCAGGCAGGCAGGCAGGCCGGGCGGCAGGCAGGCAGGCCGGCCGGGCGGCAGGCAGGCAGGCAGGCAGGCCGGGCGGCAGGCAGGCAGGCAGGCCGGGCGGCAGGCAGGCCGGGCGGCAGGCAGGCCGGGCGGCAGGCAGGCCGGGCGGCAGGCAGGCAGGCAGGCCGGGCGGCAGGCAGGCAGGCAGGCCGGGCGGCAGGCAGGCAGGCCGGGCGGCAGGCAGGCAGGCAGGCCGGGCGGCAGGCAGGCAGGCAGGCCGGGCGGCAGGCAGGCAGGCCGGGCGGCAGGCAGGCAGGCAGGCAGGCAGGGCGGCAGGCAGGCAGGCCGGGCGGCAGGCAGGCAGGCCGGGCGGCAGGCAGGCAGGCAGGCAGGCCGGGCGGCAGGCAGGCAGGCAGGCCGGGCGGCAGGCAGGCAGGCAGGCAGGCAGGCCGGGCGGCAGGCAGGCCGGGCGGCAGGCAGGCAGGCAGGCAGGCCGGGCGGCAGGCAGGCAGGCCGGGCGGCAGGCAGGCAGTCAGGCAGGCCGGGCGGCAGGCAGGCAGTCAGGCAGGCCGGGCGGCAGGCAGGCAGTCAGGCAGGCCGGGCGGCAGGCAGGCAGGCAGGTCGGGCGGCAGGCAGGCAGGTCGGGCGGCAGGCAGGCAGGTCGGGCGGCAGGCAGGCAGGTCGGGCGGCAGGCAGGCAGGTCGGGCGGCAGGCAGGTCGGGCGGCAGGCAGGCAGGTCGGGCGGCAGGCAGGCAGGTCGGGCGGCAGGCAGGCAGGCCGGGCGGCAGGCAGACAGGCCGGGCGGCAGGCAGACAGGCCGGGCGACAGGCAGGCCAGGCAACAGGCAAGCAGCAGCTCACCTCCCTCCTCCCTCCCCGCAGGGAACGAAAAACAAACAAACAAACCCAACAAAACAAAAACCGGGCGTCTCCGTGAGGAAGAACGAAAAACAAAGGTACTCACAAAAAAAAAAGAAAACAAACCCAAAATTTCCGCCCGGCTCCGACCCGGGGACCCCGCTACACGGGCGAACGTGAACTCACCCCACCCCGGAAACAAAGTGCAGGCGCTACCCCAGAGGAGGCACGTTTCAGGCCGTCTGAAGTTCAATCTCCATTCAGACCGAGAGAAGCAGCAGCAGCTTTGCTGGGCAGGAGTGAGCAGCTGAACAAGCTCATTGTCCCACTTCCGCATTCAGACAATGGGGAGCTCTGATTGGCTGGAGGACCAGAATCCTTCCGGTCCTCCAGTGTTTCCATTGGTCAGCCCCCACAGACAGACAATGAGGGGCGGAGCCCCACGTGGGGGTGGGCGGGACTTTGTCCTCCAGCCGCGCTGAGCTGTTGTCCAATGGGACAGGCTGGAAGACCCGGACAGACAATGGTCAGTGCGCCGGCTTTGTCCCGGGCCCCGCCCCACACCCGCACATGCGCATTCCCCCAAAACGCGCACATGCGCACTTTTGATTCACTGCCTCTCACCAGCTCTGGCCAATGGGAAGAGTTGGAGGACCGGAAGGATTCTGGTCCTCCAGCCAATCAGAGCGCGGGCCTTGTGTGATTGAAGATTGAGCTTCAGGCAGATTCAAACTTCCTCCTGTTTCAATTAAGTGCAAGCAATTAAGAGCGTTAGACTGAAGATCTAAAGGTCCCTGGTTCAATCCCGGGTTTCGGCAGGGTCCCTTTGCTGGCTTTCTGTGCTATCTGCAAATTGGCACTGCATTCCTTTAAAGAGGCCAAAATCTGTGAGTAAAACACTTTCTTTTCTCCCCCTTTCGATTTCTTTTCTCATTCTGGGGGAAATTGGGGACTTGCAGCAACTGAAGGGAAAGGAAGTGAATCCAGGGAAGCTGCAGACTCTGGAAAGATTGGCCCAGGTCTCTCTCTCTCTCTCTCTCTTGAAGACATTGATATAGAAACATAGAAGATAGGAGCAGGAGGAGGCCATTTGGCCCTTCGAGCCTGCTCCGCCATTCATTGCAATCATGGCTAATCATCCAACTCAATAGCCTAAACCTGCTTTTTCCCCATAACCTTTGATCCCATTCGCTCCAAGTGCTATATCCAGCCGTCTCTTGAATACATTCAATGTTTTGGCATCAACTACTTCCTGTGGTAATAAATTCCACAGACTCACCACTCTTTGGGTGGAGAAATGTCTCCTCAAATCTGTCCTAAATGGTCTACCCTGAATCCTCAGACTGTGACCCCCGGTTCTGGACTCCATCGGGAACATCCTCCCTGCATCTATCCTGTTTCGACCCTTAGAATTTTATAAGTCTCTTTGAGACTCCCCCCTCATTCATCTGAACTCCAATGAAAACAATTCTAACCTAGTCAATCTCTCCTCATACATCAGTCCTGTGATTCCCTGAATCAGCCTGGTAAACATCCTTTGCTCCCTCAGCGTGACACATTTATTTGTCTGTCTAAAAGGATGGTCTTTTTCCTAATGTTCACATAAAAGGGCAGCTTTCCCCAGGAGATGGCTGACATTTAAGGGGACAGTATGTTAATATAGAACAGAGATACGTCTAGTGTTATATGATACCCAGATTAGATACATTATTTATGTTTCTGTAATAAAATGCATTAATTATTATTTCTTGCATTCCAATATAATGCTGCAGCGATGTTATACATTTCCAGTCATAAAGTCATTACAGCACAGAAGGAATCCATTCGGTAACTCGAGTCCATGCTGACTCTCTGTATAACATTCCAGTCCCATTCCCACTCTATATCCCCATTCTCCTGAAAGTTTATTTCCTTCAAGTGTCCATCCACTTTCATTTTTTAATAGAATCCATAGATATGGATGGAGATTTACAACTTTTTGGGAATGAAATAGGAAATAACGTTCCATAGAAACTAGAATTGTCTGCTCTGAATTTCTATCCTATACTGACTGTGATGACTTTTGCAAACTCATTTCACAGGATATTGAACGAGGAATCACAGGCAAAAATCTCAACTGTCACCTCTAGACAGAGTCATATTCCTTGGGATCTGAATATCTTGTAATATGGAACTGTAGCTACGTTATATATTTCCAGACATCTCTTCCCTCAGAGGGTTGTGAGGTTTTGGATTTCTCTTCCACAGGGACCAGTGGAGGCTGAGGATCATTGAATATATTCCAGTAAGACAGATCTTTGACTGACAAGGGTGTCAAGGGTTATGGGGAACAGACAAGAAGATGGAGCAAAAGCTAATATGTGAGGGGGATTTCTTCACTCAAAGATGTGGTGAAGATTTGGAATTCTCAACCCCTGAGGACAGTGAAGCCTCAGTCATCAACTATTTTCAAGAGAGAGATTGATTGGTTTCTAGATATTGAAGATATCAAGGGATATGGGTTTAGTGTGGGGAGAATGATGCTGAGGTAGATGAACGAATTATCTCATTGAATAGTTTAAAAGAATCGATGAGCCAAATGGCCGACTGCAGCTCCTATTTGTTATGGTCTCTGTGTCCAGGACAGGAAGCAGTGAGCATGGATCTGTCAATCAGCCTCAATCAGCACCTTCAGGAGAATTGGGAGGGTGAATATTAGATACAGCAGAATGAGAATGGAGGGAGAGTGTGTGGGATGGAGATTCACAGCTTTTTGGGGAATGAGAGAGGAAAGAATGTTCCATAGAAACTAGAACTGTCTGTTCTGAATTTCTATCCTGTACTGACACTGATGACTTTTGTAAACTTGTTTTACAGGATATTGAAAGAGGAATCACAGGCCGAAATCTCAAACGTCACGTCAGATCTGACAGAGTCATATTCCTTGGGAGCTGAATATCATCGGACTTTGAATCTAGAAGGAGAAATTGTTGTCCAGTCTGTTGATTTGAAAAGATTTCAAACATCAGTGTGACTGGAAAAGTACCAACACTCTGCCACACTCGAGTGAGAGTGTTCCAGTGCACTGACTAAAGAGCTTTAACCAGTTACACAGCCTGAATAAATATCACACCATTCACAGCGGGGAGAGACTGTACCCGTGTTCTGTGTGTGGACGAGGCTTCAACTGATTGTCCGCCCAAGAGAGCAGCAAGGACACCTGCATCATGGAGAAACAGTCGAAATGTGGGGACTGTGGTAAGAGATACAGAGCCCCATCTCTGCTGGAAGCTCATTGGCGCAGCCACACTGGGGAGAGGCCATTCACCTGCTCTCAGTGTGGGAAGGGATTCACTCGGTCATTCAACTTGCAGTCACACCAGCGAGTTCACACTGGGGAGAGACCGTTCACCTGCTCTCAGTGTGGGAAGGGATTCACTCACTCATCCCACCTGCGGAGACACCAGCGAGTTCACACTGGGGAGAGGCCATTCACCTGCTCTCAGTGTGGGAAGGGATTCACTCAGTCATCCCACCTACAGATACACCAGCGAGTTCACACTGGGGAGAGGCCATTCACCTGCTCTCAATGTGGGGAAAGATTCACTCAGTCAACCCAGCTGCAGATACATCAGCGAGTTCACACTGGGGAGAGGCCGTTCACCTGCTCTCAGTGTGGGAGGGGATTCACTCAGTCATCCAGCCTGCAGGCACACCAGCGAGTTCACACTGGGGAGAGACCGTTCACCTGCTCTCAGTGTGGGAAGGGATTTACCCGATTATCCAACCTGCGGACACACCAGCGAGTTCACACTGGGGAGAGGCCATTCACCTGTCCTCAGTGTGGTAAGGGTTTCACTCAGTCATTCAACCTGCGGGCACACCAGCGAGTTCACACTGGGGAGAGGCCATTCACCTGCTCTCAGTGTGGGAAGGGATTCACTCTGTTATCCCACCTGCGGAGACACCAGCGAGTTCACACTGGGGAGAGGCCATTCACCTGCTCTCAGTGTGGGAAGGGATTCACTCAGTCATCCCACCTGCAGATACACCAGCGAGTTCACACTGGGGAGAGGCCATTCACCTGCTCTCAATGTGGGGAGGGATTCACTCAGTCATCCCAGCTGCAGATACATCAGCGAGTTCACACTGGAGAGAGGCCATTCACCTGCTCTCAGTGTGGGAAGGGATTCACTCAGTCATCCAGCCTGCTGACACACCAGCGAGTTCACACGGGGGAGAGACCATTCACCTGCCCTCAGTGTGGGAAGGGATTTACTCGATTATCCAGCCTGCAGATACACCAACGAGTTCACACTGAAGAGAGGCCATTCACCTGCTGTCAGTGTGGGAAGGGATTCTGTGATTCATCCAGGCTGCTGAGACACCAGCGAGTTCACACTGGGGAGAGGCCGTTCACCTGCTCTCAATGTGGGAAGGGATTCACTCGGTCCTCCCACCTGCGGATACACCAGCGAGTTCACACTGGGGAGAGACCATTCAGCTGCTCTGTGTGTGAGAAAAGATTCAGTCTTTCATCCCACCTGCTGAGACACCAACAAGTTCACGAGTGATTCCAGGGGTTGGATTCTGCTGTTATAGTTTCTGCTCTCAATTACATCCAGGACTGCATTTTGTTCATTCTCACAGTTGGTCAATGGGGAGGGTCGGAGGGTTTCTTTCTGCTGGACTGGCCGGTCTCATGACTTTGCCTCCAGTGGGCTGATGCTCTTTGAGTCTTGTTGCGAATACCCGGTTTCAAATTTCACACGGATCACAGAGTGACAGGGTGTTAGGAAGTTAAGAGTCACTATTTTTGTTTGAAACCCCCTCAAATGCCCATCCAATTTCCTTTGTAATTGTTTATTGTCTCCACTTCCTCCTCCCTCGTAGGCAGCGAGTTCCAGCTCATTACCATTCGCTGCATCAAAATATTCTTCCTCACATCTCCCCCTGCATCTCTGACCCAAAACCATAAATCTGTGACCTCCTCATCCTTGTCCCTTCAGCGAATGGGAACAGCTTTTTTTTGTCCACCTTATCTAAACCTGTCAGAATCTTGTCCACCTCTATCAAATCTCCCTTCAACGTACTTTGCTCCAAGGAAAACAACCCCAGCCTGACATTGACAATAAAGAACAAACTAACAGAATGTGTTAATACCTGAAATCAAATGGGAATGTTTAATTTCTGTTTTAAATATATTTTGAATATATTGTCCTGGACAATAAAGGAATTGGAATAACTCACCTTGGGTGTGGTTGAATGGAATATATCAATCTGATATCCACCTACAGTCTAGAGGAAGTATGGAATGTGTAGCTGGAAATCCCTCCCTAACAGCACTGTGGGTGTACTTACACCTCAGGCATTGTAGCAGTTCAGGAAGGCAGTGTTGGGGTTGACCACGGCCGAGGCAGCTACATACAGCCACATATTCTGTTATAATTGAAGGACAGCAGATTGAATGTGAGGCATTATGGGACTGGACTATCTTGACCACATTCCTGTGACTGCTCAGTTTCTGCAATCACGGACCATTAAAGCTGCTTAGCAGGGCTCCAACAGAGGACCTGGTGAGAATATTTACTCAGAATGAGCTAAAATGAAACTGGGGCGGCACGGTGGCACAGTGGTTAGCACTGCTGCCTCACAGCGCCAGGAACCCGGGTTTTATTCCCAGCTTGGGTCACTGTCTGTGTAGAGTTTGTACATTCTCCCCGTGTCTGTGTAGGTTTCCTCCAGGTGCTCCGGTTTTCTTCCACAGTCCAAAGAAGTACGGGTTAGGTGGATTGGCCATGATAAATTGCCCCTTTGTGTCAGGGGGTCTTCCGAGGGTAAATGCATGGGGTTATGGGGATAGGGTTGGTGGGATTGTGGTTGGTGCAGACTTGATGGGCCGAATGGCCTCCTTCTGCACTGTAGAGATTCTATGAGATTATTGCAGGACCGGCTGGTGTTCAGCAGCTGAGAAACCTGGAATCTGTGAAAAAGGGGTCTGACTGATCAACAAACGGGGGTAGGAAGCTGACTAAGAAGTGAAGCGTTTTCAGGCATGTTTATATTATTTTATCATAAATTTGTGATAAGAACTGTGAAGGTCTTGTGACCCGGTAGTCGGTGAAGTGACGGTATACTCCAAGTAGCACTGGACTGAAAAGTGACCTCGAAGAGTGGATTCTAATGGTTATAATCTTACCCAAGCATGGCCAGTGAAAAATTCAGAGCTTGAGTGGGGACCGGACAGATTTCTTACCTGTCTTTTGGAAACTAAGAACAAGAAACTTATCGATAAAATGATTTGAGAATAGAGCCAACATTTTGAGTCTGGATGACACTTCATAGGAGCTCTCATGAAGGGTCATCCAGACTTGAAACGTTGGCTCTATTCTCTCTCTACAGATGCTGTCAGATCTGCTGGGATTTTCCAGCATTTTCTGTTTTTGTTTTACTTTTATAATAAATGATTCGGTCTGATTGGAATCCCCACGACCCTCCCGCAAGGCAGAGAGAAAGTGGTGACAAAAGGAGAAAAAGGATATGGATGATAGAGTCTGGGTTCTGATTCTCCGAGCCCATGTCGAATTAACAAAATGAGTGAACCAGTTTATAAAGAACAGAAATTACCTATCCCTAACAAAAACTGATCAAATTAAAATAGGTTGAGAATATAACAAAAAAATTCAGAGATGAAGTTTAAAATCAAGTTTCTTTTGTTGTTAGAGAGGGGATTTTTTACAGTAACTTCATTGCAGTGTTAATGTAAGCTTACTTGAGACTAATTATAAACTTTAAATTTTTTAAAGTTATTTTGTTAGAGGGGTTCAGAATACCTTGAGATTAAAAATTAATAAAGGCTATTGAAACAGGGTGGACTGACTTAGACTAATGTAGAATAAGGACCACAATGTGCCTTATTTATATTATACAAAGGGACTGTCTGCTTAGAGACACATATAACCACTGGTAGAGAATTTAAATATGTATTTCAGATTTAAATATGTACTTTTTGTACTGAAATGTATACCTTGGCCAAACTGCAGACTGCCCTAAAGCATAATGGGATAAAAGCTGAGTGAGACAGGCCACATTCTTTCAGAACAGTGAAGCCACAGAGCACAGTTTTTATCAGTATGAGTTATAAAAGTAAACGCTTCCCAGACACTAGAATGAATAGAATTATTCATTTTTTACTGATGAGGGATGGCTCAGCAGACAGTGGAAAGGAACTTTTGAACCCTATAAGGTATGTGACTAGGGCGGTTGATGGAGGAGAACCGGTGGATGCGGTGTTTTTGGATTTCCAAAAGGCGTTTGATAAGGTGCCCCATAAAAGGCTGCTGAAGAAGATTAGGGCACACGGAGTTGGGGGTAGTGTGTTAAAGTGGATTGGGGACTGGCTATCCGACAGGAAGCAAAGAGTCGGAATAAATGGGTGTTTTTCCGGTTGGAGGAAGGTAACTAGTGGCGTGCCGCAGGGATCGGTACTCGGGCCGCAACTGTTTACCATTTATATAGATGATCTGGAGGAGGGGACGGAGTGTAGGGTAACGAAGTTTGCAGACGACACAAAGATAAGTGGAAAAGTGAATCGTGTGGAGGACGGAGAAGATCTGCAGAGAGATTTGGACAGGCTGAGTGAGTGGGCGAGGATATGGCAAATGGAGTATAACGTTGATAAATGCGAGGTTATACACTTTGGAGGAAATAATAACAAATGGGATTACTATCTCAATGGAAACAAATTAAAACATGCTACCGTGCAAAGGGACCTGGGGGTCCTTGTGCATGAGACGCAAAAGCCCAGTCTGCAGGTACAACAGGTGATCAAGAAGGCAAATGGGATGTTGGCCTATATCGCGAGGGGGATAGAATATAAAAGCAGGGATGTCTTGATGCACCTGTACAGGGCATTGGTGAGGCCGCAGCTGGAATACTGTGTGCAGTATTGGTCCCCTTATATGAGGAAGGATATATTGGCATTGGAGGGAGTGCAGAGAAGGTTCACCAGGTTGATACCGGAGATGAGGGGTTTGGATTATGAGGAGAGGCTGAGGAGATTGGGTTTGTACTCGTTGGAGTTTAGAAGGATGAGGGGGGATCTTATGGAGACTTATAAGATAATGCGGGGGCTGGATAGGGTGAAGGCGGAGAGATTCTTTCCACTTAGGAAGTTAAAACTAGAGGACACAGCCTCAAAATAAAGGGGGGGTCGGTTTAAGACAGAGTTGAGGAGGAACTTCTTCTCCCAGAGGGTGATGAATCTCTGGAATTCTCTGCCCACTGAGGTGGTGGAGGCTACCTCGCTGAATATGTTTAAAGCGCGGATGGATGGATTCCTGATCGGTAAGGGAATTAAGGGTTATGGGGATCAGGCGGGTAAGTGGTACTGATCCACGTCAGATCAGCCATGATCTTATTGAATGGCGGGGCAGGCTCGAGGGGCTAGATGGCCTACTCCTGCTCCTATTTCTTTTGTTCTTATGTTCTTATGTAATAGAAGTTGCTGAGAGTCAGTTAGAAAGCAACCTTTGAACCCTATGGACCTACATAAGTGAATGTTGCAAAGTAACAGTGGGCAGGAACTTTCAGATTCTACAGACCAATGAATTCCCATTCTTCCAGAAGAAAGGATGTGATTGGCCAAGGTAAATATTGTGCACAAACATGATTGGAGCATCCAGTTAGGATGACAGAGTGGGCGGGTGAAATGAACTTTCAAAATAGTATAACTACGTGGCCAATGTATTGTAACTTTAGAAAGGAGTTGGACTGCCCAGCTGCCTTTCTCCCAGCGTGCGTTGGTCAATAAATAATGTCTTTAACCAGTATACTGTCTTTTGCAAATCTTTGTATTAACTGGGTTCAGCTAAATACTTAGCCTCTGAGAAAAACCCCCATTATATGTAAAGTGAAGTAATTGTGGGCCAAGTTTTTTCTGCTCACTCCCCACCCCTTTAGGTTCTGTAGAAAAGTTTACCCTTTCAGCAGACAGTTCATTTCTTTGTAAATCACCTGGAAACTCATGTGTCTATTTTAGTTTTTGATTGAGGATTTATGGGAACCAGTTAAATGTGTAAATTTTAATCAGAGCCTGGAGGAATTTGGAAGAACTGTGAGGATTTTATCGTGTTGTCACCTCAACCCCAGATAAAGAACAAAGATTTTGCAGCTGGCAACATGTTTGGGATTTTAAATCAACAAAGACTAGATGTTTCCTATAAAATCAGGCCTTGGAAGCTGGCTAAAAAAAGGTTAAGTTATAATGAAAGGGAATGAAGGATCTTGTATCTTATTTTAATCAAGGAGTTGTGAGCTTAGACCATAAGACACAGGAGCAGAATTCGGCCACTCGGCCCATCGAGTCTTCTCCGCTATTCAATCATGGCTGATATTTTTCTCATCCCCATTCTCCTGCCTTTTCCCCATAACCCCTGATCCCCTTATTAATCAAGAACCTATCTATCTCTGTCTTACAGACACTCAATGAACTGACCTTCACAGCCTTCTGCAGCAAAGAGTTCCATAGATTCATCACTCTCTGGCTGAAAAAATTCCTCCTCATCTCTGTTTTAAAGGATCGTCCCTTTAGCCTGAGGTTGTGTCCTCTCGTTCTAGTTTTTCCTCCTAAGTTTCAATAAGATCTCCCCTCATCCTTCTAAACTCCAATAAATACAGACCTAGAGTCCTCAACCATTCTTCATATGACGACAAGCTCTTCATTCCAGAGATCATTCTTGTGAAGCTCCTCCAGACCCTTTCCAACACCAGCATATCCTTCCTTAGATGTGGGGCTCAAAACTGCTCACAGTACTCCAAATGGGGTCTGACCAGAGCCTTATACAGTTTAAGAAGTACATTGCTGCTCTTGTATTCTAGCCCTCTTGACATGAATGCTAACATTGCATCTGCCTTCCTAACTGCCAACTAAACCTGCACGTTAACTTTAAGAGAATCTTGAACAATGACTCCCAAGTCCCTTTGTTCTTCTGATTGCCGAAGCATTTCCCCATTTAGGAAATAGTCGATGCCTCCATTCCTCCTCCCCAAGTGCATAATCTCACACTTTTCCATTGTATTCCATCTGCCACTTCTTTGCCCACTCTCCGAGCCCATCAAAGTCCTTCTGCAGCCCCCCTGCTTCCTCAATACTACCTGTCCCTCTACATATCTTTGTATCATCTGCAAACGTAGCAATGTGTGGACATTTCCACTCCATCTGACGAAGGAGCAGTGCTCCAAAAGCTTATGGTATTTGCTACCAAATAAACCTCTTGGACTTTAACCTGGTGTTGTGAGACTTCTTACCGTATTAACCTATCTAACTCACACAGCTTGGGATACTAAGGGGGAATTCAACATTGCAAATCCACTGAACCTGGGCATCCTTGGTCTGTGGGTGGAAACTGGAGCACCTGGAGGAAGCCCACGGAGACACAGGGAGAACATGCAAACTCCACACAGACACTCACCCAAGACTGGAATTAGATGGGTCCCTGGTGCTGTGAGGCAGCAGTGCTAACCACTGTGCCACCATGTCACCCTATAGTTGAGGCCAAAACATTGTCTTATTTCAAGAAGATATGAAATATAGCTCTTGGGCCTAAAGGGATCAAGGGATATGGAAGGAATTGGGGAATCAGGATATTGAATTCGATGATCAGCCATGATGAAGATGAATGGTGGAGCAGGCTCAAAGGGCCGAATGGCCTACTCCTGCTTCTAGTTTCTATGTTTCTCTCCACTGGGCCAGCATTCCATCCAGTGGCACAGTGGTTCGCACTGCTGCCTCAAAAAAGCAAATACAACAATGGCTTTGGCATCTGCTACAATGTGACTGACAGATTGACAACGGAGTCAAGGGCATCAGGAGCAAAAGATACCCTGGGAGGTGGAGAAGAATGTGACGGAGATTGCGAGCGTGTCCTTGATAGATTTTCTAAAGAGATTCAGAAAGGAAATAGCGAGTTGGAAAAAGTCCAGAATAAATTAATTTCCAGTTACATTGGAAACCTGTTGCCTCACAGCTGAGTACAAAATATAAAGAGTTGAGGGAACTGGTGGATAAGCTGCAGAATGGAGCTGATTGCTGGCAGGAGAGCACGTCTGACCTGGACAATCAGTTACATTGGGAACAGGGGGCAGATGATAGGGTGAGTGGAGCTCAGAAAAATCTACTGCTGTTCGGCCAAACTCTGGAACAAGATATTGATTTACAGTCAGAAAATATCAGATCAAGTGAAGAGTTAGAAAATGCCATGGGGACTTTGAGAAAGTTAATTCAGCCACAAAGTGACACCTCCCTGAGACAGACCACTCCCAATGTTTAGCTAAAATCAAACAACCTGAGACACAAATCAGTCACCAGCGAGCACATTTAGTTGTTTTCTCCAAAAAAAGAATCACTGAAAGCACCCCTCCCTCTCCTCTGCCTCTCCTGTGTGATAAGGGAATGCAGGTGTGTGAGGTTAGCCATGACTTCTGCACCATCATGATCCACAACGCTTACTCAAAGTTGGTTTGCCCAGTTGAAGGAATACTGTACATTTGAGTCATAATTGTTGAAGCAGGGTGTTGTTTGAAAGCATCATAGATTCGAAGAATTAGTTTGGAAAGGGAATAAAAATTAATTTAATTTGAACTGCCGTGTGTTTCTGTTTTAAATAAATTCAGACTGTACTAAAATGTGAAAGGAATGTATTTGGGTTTGAAATTAAGTTGTTCAAGGTTAGAATTGTGAAGGCCAATTTGCTCCCAAAACACAAAGATAAGGCTGCAGTTTGGCAGCAAACCAGTTCCAACTTTCCAAAACATCTGAGTTGAAATTGTTGAGATTCGGTTAACAACATATTTCACAAAGTATTTATTTCAACTTTGTTTAAGTGGCAAATATTGAAAATTGAAATTGGTGTTCAAAAAAGGATAGACCAAAGAGATGAAATTTGAACAAAATTGAAGAAAATAACACGAGAGAAGTTTTTTAAATTATGTCAGTTGATGGAATTGCCAAGTTTCCCCTGCCCACTCCCCGCCTCTCTCGGTTCCACAGAGAAGTTAACCCTTTCAGCAAACAGTCGATTTTTATAAATCTCCACACAGCCTTTGTTTTTTAATGTAACCTGTGATTGGACATATTAACTCACTGGGATCTTGGCCAGAGCCAGATGGATCGTTTGTGTTTTTTAAAGAGGTGATGATGTTTTCCAGCTCTGAGTGAAGTCAACAGTTTTGAGAATTAAAGCAGAGAATAAAAGACTTTACTTTTCAGAAAACCACCAAGCCTGCTTAGGATACTGGAATTGATAAACATCTGACGTGAGTTGCTATTTCAAGCATTGAAAATGGAAATCACCTGTTGTTTAAGGGAAAGAACAAAGTTGATAATGCCTGGAATCATTCACAGATTTGGGGCAGCACGGTGGCACAATGGTTCGCACTGCTGCCTCACAGTGCCAGGGACCCGGTTCGAATCCTGACTTGGGTCACTGTCTGGGCGGAGTCTGCACATTCTCCCTGTGTCTGCGTGGATTTCCTCCAGGTGCTCCAGTTTCCTCTCAGAGTCGAAAAGACGTGCTGGTTAGGTGCATTGGCCATGCTAAATTCTCCCGCAGTGTGCCAGAGTAGGCGCCGGAGAATGGCGACCGAGTGATTTTCGCAGTAACTTCATTGCAGTGTGAATGTGAGCCTACTTGTGACGAATGAATAAACTTTGACTTCAAATATTCTTAAAGTTTTTAAGGTTTATTTATTAGTGTCACAACTAGACTTACATTAACACTGCAATGAAGTTACTGTGAAATGTTCGGTTTCTTTTTAAAGTTATTATGAGTATATTTCATGTTTTAAAAGATTCTCCAGAACTCCGGAAAGTGTAGTTTAAAGGAATGCATACATTCGGGTACGGAACATTCTGGTAAAGGGGAAGTATAGACGAGGTAAATGAGGTGACAGCTTTTTCTTGGAGATATTTAAAGTTTATTTATCAGTGTCACAAGTAAGGCTTATTGCAATGACGTTACTGTGAAATTCCCCCAGTCACCACATTCCGGCGCCTGTTTGGGACAATGCTCCTAACCAGCACGTCTTTCAGTCTTTGGGGGGAAACCGGAGTACTCGGAGGAAACCCACGCAGACACGGGGAGAATGTGCAAACTCCACACAGACAGTGACCCAAGCCGGGAATCAAACCCAGATCCCTGGTGCTGTGAGGCAGCAGTGCGAGCCACCGTGCCACCCCTTGTTTGTTTCTTTGTCCATGGACTGTTTGAGAGAAGTGAATTTTGTAATCTGGTCGCCATCTGAGACATTGGGATTGTACAGGGGGAAATAAGCAAATATGTTGAGATGGAAAACCCCTTTGACTCCGGCTTTTGACTTTCTTTTGAAGTTTCCAGCAGAATTATTGGATGGTGCATCCTTTGAAAGAGAGTGGAATTCAGGATGATGATTGGGAAAATACCCAGCACCATCGCTTTAGACCTGATAAACCTTTCACAAATACACAACAAGGATTTGTGGGAGAGGACAGAGAGATAACAACAAGCAAGACAAAGTACATGTCTGGTTAATAACAACAACATGAGAGACAACATTTAACATGTAGGGAAATGTGTGAAGATGGCTTATGAATGTGAGACTCCAACAGAGAATTAAAGGAGGAATTGGAAGACTGATGTGAGATTGCAGAATTGGTTTGTAAGTTGTGAATGAACTAACATCCGAGAGTGCACAGTGCAGCTGTATTGAAGAATGAAGTGTGGCACGGTGGCACAATGGTTAGCAGTGCTTCGTCACAGCACCAAGGACCCGGGTTCAATTCTGGCCTCGGGTCACTGTCTGTGTGGAGTTTGCACAATCTCTCCGTATCTGCGTGGGTTTCCTCCAGGTGCTCCGGTTTCCTCCCACACTCCAAAGATATGCAGGTTAGGTTGATTGGCCATAGTAAATTGCTTCTTAGCGTCAGGCGGACTAGCAGGGTAAATAAATGGGGTTTTGGGGATAGGGCCTGGATGGGATTGTGGTCGGTGCAGACACGATGGGCCAAATGGCCTCCTTCTGCACTGTAATGATTCTATGATTCAAATGGGACTTTCTCAGCTGCTTGACTAACAGCGTGACATGAAATGGTTAATATGGCCTGAAGAGTAAGAAATCATTTTGAAATGATCAAGGCACTGACACAGACTCCAGAGAAACTGACTGGAAGAACAAATTAAAGTCAATGGAATTTTGGACTGGGACAAATAAAGGCGAGGGAGAAATAATACTGAATAAGAATTATTACAAGATGGAGCAGGTTAAGGAGCAGCTTGAGAATCTTTTTGAATCTATGCAATTTATACAGCAATTATATGTTATCACTGCTTTTATATCCAATTATACTGCTTCAATTATATCTAAAAATTAGTTGTGAGAAGGAGATTGTAAAGGGAATGGAAGTTGGCTACCTTGGGCTAAGCCAATGAGGAAAAGGGGGAAAATGCCAGAGTGAATGAATAGATTTAGTAAAAGGGGTGATAGATGTAACACCCCTGCATTAGAGTAAAATCACATGTTAATCAAATGCTCCACATCAAGGTTCTAATATCAGCAAGGTCGTTTATTTGTTTGAGGAACAAACAGTTTCTAGATTACAGACAAGTCTTTGGGTGAAGTTTTAATAATAAACCTACATAGGCAAGATAGGAATTTTTGAACAATGTTCTGTGTTCTGACTAACAGTACAACATTTATACCTGTATTGTAGCTGAGAGCTGTGTTAAAATGCTCAGTGGGATTTGTGAGTGATCTTGGGCTTTGCAGGTTGGACTCTAGTTGTGGAGGTACTGAGTGCCCCTGGGGCAGGATTTTGGGAAATCGCCTTTGGTTCAGGACCCCGAGGAAGATTCATATTTCTACTTGGGGTGGTCACCCAATGGAGTTAGTGAAAGTCATCAGTGTTATTTATAATTTTACCTTTCTAAAAATAAACTTTGAAATGGGAATGGGAAAACGGGCTGTAGTCCAGAAGCCAGTGTTGAGTGTTGTGAGGTACTGAGGAGGGTATCAAGGTCGCAGGAGTGTACCGGCAGACAGGAAGGTGGGTTGAAGTGTGTCTACTTCAATGCAAGGAACATCTGGAATAAGGCAGGTGAACTTGGAGTGTGGATTGGTACTTGGGACGACGATGTTGTGGCCATTACGGAGACATGGTTAGAACAGGGACAGGAATGGTTGTTGGAAGTTCTGGGGTATAGATGTTTCAGTAAGAGTAGGGAAGGTGGTAAAAGAGGTGGAGGAGTAGCATTGTTAATCAAGGATAGTTTAACGGCTGCTGAAAGGCAGTTCGAGGGGGATCTGCCGACTGAGGTAATATGGGCTGAAGTTAGAAATAGGAAAGGAGCGGTCACGTTGTTAGGAGTTTTCTATAGGCCCCCAAATAGCAATAGAGATGTGGAGGAAGAAATTGCAAAGCAGATTATGGATAGGTGTGGAGGTCACAGGGTAGTTGTCATGGGTGGCTTTAACTTTCCAAATATTGATTGGAACGTTTATCGGTCGAATAGTTCGGATGGGGCAGTTTTTGTACAGTGTGTGCAGGAGGGGTTCCTGACACAATATGTGGATAGGCTGACAAGAGGTGGGGCCACATTGGACTTGGTACTGGGTAATGAAACAGGCCAAGTGTTAGATTTGTTTGTGGGAGAGCACTTTGGAGATAGTGACCACAATTTGGTGTCTTTCATTATTGCAATGGAGAGGGATAGGGCCATACGGCAGGGCAAGGCTTAGAATTGGGGGAGGTGTAATTATGATGCGATTATTTTGATGCAGCGAATGGTAATGACCTGGAACTCGCTGCCTACGAGGGTGGAGGAAGTGGAGACAATAAACAATTACAAATGTGCCTGGCAAGCTCAGTCGGTAGAGCATGAGACTCTTAATCTCAGGGTCGTGGGTTCGAGCCCCACGTTGGGCGTTGTTGTTTTTTTCTGTGGTTTCTATTGAGAGGGGTGTGGAGGGACATGGTCCAAGTGCAGATCAGTGGGACTAGGCAAAAAATGGTTCGGCACAGACAAGAAGGGCCCAAAGGCCTGTTTCTGAGATATAATTTTCTATGGTTTCTATGGAAATTGGATGGGCGTTTGGGGCATTTCAAAAATAAATGCTAACTAAATATCTCTGAACTTCCTAACACCCAGTCACTCTGTGAACCTTGTGAAATTTGAAACCAGGTATTTGCAACAAGAGTCAAAGAGCATCAGCCCACTGGAGGCAAAGTTGTGAGACCGGCCAGTCCAACAGAAAGAAACCCTCCGACCCTCCCCATTGACCAACTGTGAGAATGAACAAAATGCAGTCCCGGATGTAATTGAGAGCAGAAACAATAACAGCAGACTCTAATCCCCATATTCACTTGTGAACGCGCTGGTGTCTCAGCAGGGTGGATGAATTGCAAAGTCCCTTCCCACGCTGAGAACAGGTGAATGGCCTCTAGCCGGTGTGAACTCGCTGCTATCTCCGCAGATGAGATAACTGAGTGAATCTTTTCCCACATGCAGAGCAGTTGAATGGCCTCTCTCCTGTGTGAACACGCTGGTGTTTCTGTCGGTTGGATGACTTACTGAATCCCTTCCCACACTGAGAGCAGCTGTATGGTCTCTCCCCAGTGTGAACTCGCTGGTGTGTCTGCAGGCTTCATATCCGAGTAAATCCCTTCCCACACTGACAGCAGGTGAATGCACTCTCACCAGTGTGAACTTGCTGGTGTCTCTGCAGAGTGGATGAATCAGTGAATCCCTTCCCACACACCCAGCAGGTGAACGGCCTCTCCCCAGTGTGGCTGTGCTGATGAGCTTCCAGTGGAGAGGGCACTTTGTATCTCTTCCCAGTGTGTTGTGCCTGATTCAATCGACAAACAGTTTATTGAGTTACGCCAGCGGGGAGAAGCCACAGGGACTGACCATGTGTAACTCCACCCAACAAAGAATATCATCAATTCTTATCCAGTTACTCAGCCCAACCCGGCTGGACACAATCCAATCAGAATGGTGAAAGATTACACACATTATAGGTTCAATAAAATTAGTATCTGGGCATTATGGGGCTTTGTGATCATCTCATGGACAGGTGCCCCCATCATGATGCTTTCCAGACCCCCCCCCCCCTTGGGGGGGTCTTTCTTGGGCTTTCTTTGTACTTAGTTAGAAATGGGGTGGATTAAAAGTTCTCAAATGGACGTCAGCACTCTTCCTTTGTTTTAATCTAATGACCACATGGTCTGGGAACATTTCTTTTTAATACTCTCTCTTTTTAAGCTCTGTTCTTCAGTATCCAATTCCAGAATTTTCCTTTTTATTGCATTACTTGCGTCAGGAATAAATCTTTGGACCTGACAGGAAGTTTAACCCAAGATCAATCCAACACAGGATTGGTCAGAATCATTTCACATGTGTCAAATTTTAAATAACCATTACAAATTAAAACTCTCATTCTCACATGGGTGAATTGTATCCGGATTAAAATTCCCACATGTTTAGTAAAATATCCTGGAATCCTGTCTCTGGCCAGTAAATATGGCTCCAGGTTCATAACTTCTGAACAAAAAAAGTTTTATTGATCAAACTTCCTTTTTTTAAAATCTGTTTGATTTAAATCACAGACAGAAAACCTCAAAGCTTGAAGCGTTCAACCCACAAATATCATCCACACACAAACAGAGAAGCTTAGCATGTGCTTTACAACAACAATAACCAAAATTAATTACTTAAGTGTTCTTGTGATCCTGTTTGTAAACTTCCAAAGATGCCTTTAATTAAAGACTCAAGATAAGGTTAATTCCCCAGGAAAATAAACCTTAACAAATGTAGCCCAAAACAATGATAAAACACATCGACAAACATCCACATAAAACAAACAAAACACACACATTCTCACAGCTCGTAAATTTCAAACAATGAATCCTCAGCATTCTCTCTCGCAGCTATAGCTTCTTAAAGTGACAGAGCACTACAAGCTCACAACTCCTTGATTAAAATAAGATACAAGATCCTTCATTATAACTTAACCTTTTTTAAGCCAACTTACAAGGACTGATTTTAGAGGCAACATCTTTGTTGATTTAAAATCCCAAACACGTTACACCCAAACACCAGCAAAATCTTTGTCCTTTATCTGGGGATAAAATTCTCAGTTATTCCATATTCCCCCAGGCTATGCTTAATATTTCCGCATTTAACTTATTCCCAGAAATCCTCAATTATAAACTAAAATAGACACATGAGTTTCCGGGTAGTCACAGGAATATGGTCAAGATAGTCCAGTCCCACAATGCCTCACATTCAATCTGCAGTCCTTCAATTATAACAGAATATGTGGCTGTATGTAGCTGCCTTGGCCATGGTCAACCCCAATCCCAAGGGTGCCTTCTTGAACTGCTGCAATGCCTGAGGTGTACGTACACCCACAGTGCTGTTAGGAAGGGACTTCCAGTTACTGAGAGAGACAAGAGATGAAATTGCTGGGCCTCTCACAAAAATCTTTGTTTCTTCATTAGACACAGGTGAGGTCCCAGAGGATTGGACGATAGCAAATGTGGTCCCGTTATTTAAGAAGGGTAGCAAGGATAACCGGGTAATTATAGGCCAGTGAGCTTGATGTCCGTGGTAGGAAAATTGGTGGAGAAGATTCTTAGAGATAGGATCTATACACAGTTAGAACTGAATAATCTCATTAGCGATAGACAACATGGTTTTGTACGAGGGAGGTCATGCCTCACAAATTTGGTTGAGTTTTTTGAGGAGGTGACAAAAAGGACTGACGAGGGAAGGGCCGTGGATGTCGTCTGCATGGATTTTAGTCAAGCATTTGACAAGGTCCCTCATGGCAGGCTGGTGCAAAAGGTTAAATCTCACGGGATCAAAGGTGAACTAGCTACATGGATACAGAACTGGCTTGGCCATAGAAGTGGAGATGCGGGCGTTGGACTGGGGTAAGCACAGTAAGAAGTCTCACAACACCAGGTTAAAGTCCAACAGGTTTTTTTGGTAGCAAATACCATTTGCTACCAAATATACCTGTTGGACTTTAACCTGGTGTTGTGAGACTTCTTACTTGGCCATAGAAGACAGAGAGTAGCAGTGGAAGGGTCTTTTTCTGATTGGAGGTCTGTGACTAGTGGTGTTCCGCAGGGCTCTGTACTGGGACCTCTGCTGTTTGTGATATATATAAATAATTTGGAAGATGTAGATAGTCTGATTCGTAAGTTTGCGGATGACACAAAGATTGCTGGAGTTGCGGATAGTGATGAACATTGTCAGAGAATACAGCAGGATATAGATAGGCTGGAAAATTGGGCAGAGAAATGGCAGATGGAATTTAATCCAGATAGATGAGAAGTGATGCATTTTGTAGATCTAATGCAGAGGGGAGCTATACAATAAATGGCAGAACCATCAGGAGTATAGACACGCAGAGGGATCTGGGTGCGCAAGTCCACAGATCCTTAAAGGTGGCAGCACAGGTGGAAAAGGTGGTGAAGAAGGCACATGGCATGCTTGTCTTTATTGGGGCATAGAGTATAAAAGTTGGCATATGATGTTGCAGTTATATGGAATGTTGGTTAGGCCACATTTGGAATACTGCGTCCAGTTCTGGTCGCCACACTACCAGAAGGACGTGGAAGCTTTGGAGAGAGTGCAGAAAAGGTTTACCAGGATGTTGCCTGGTATGGAGGGTATTAGCTATGAGGAGAGATTGAGTAAACTAGGGTTGTTCTGCCTGGAAAGACGGAGTTTGAGGGGCGACCTAGTAGAAGTTTATAAAATTATGAAGGGCATAGATAGGGCGAACAGTTGGAAGCTATTTCCCAGGTCAGAAATGACAAACACAAGGGGTCACAAGTTCAAGGTAAGGGGGGCAAGGTTCAATACAGATATGCGGGGGGACGTATTTTACACAGAGGGTGGTGGGGGCCTGGAATGCACTACCAAGCAAGGTGGTTGAGGCAGACACGCCAAGACCATTTAAGACTTATCTAGATAGCCGCATGAACAGACTGGGAATAGAGGGATACAAACGGATGGTCTAGTTAGGAATACATGATCGGTGCAGGCTTGGAGGGCCGAAGGGCCTGTTCCTGTGCTGTATTGTTCTTTGCTCTTTGTTCTTTTTTTGTGTCTATTTTTCCCCACTATCTCTGCCGCTTCTCCCTTTATGCACCTGCTGTCTCTCCCCCCTCTTTCCGTGTACTACTATCTTTCTACCCCCTCTCTCTCTCTGCCCCTCTCACTCTACCCCAATCTCTATCCTTCCCACTCACTCTGCTCCATGATGTATCTGTCCCACGCTTTCACTGCCCCACCTTCTCTCTGTACCTCTCTCACTGCCCCACGCTGTCAGTGCACCTCTCTCTCTTCCCACTCTCCCTCTGCCCCCTCTCTTTCTCTCTCTCCTCATTCCCAGCGCCCTCTTTCTCTCACTGCACCTTCTCTCTATCTGCCTCCTTCTCTGCCCCCTTTCTCTTTCTCTGCAACCCTCCCTGCCCTCCCTTCCCCCTCTCTCGCACTGCCCCTCTCGCTCCACCTCACTCTCCCCTTCTTTCTCTCTCTCTCGGTGTCTGATCCTATTGCTTTATTTCTATGCTCGATATCTCTCCCTCCCTCCCTCTCTCTCGCTGAGACTGATTCTGGAGCCGCATGACCCTCTTGTCCCCCTTCAAGCTGCATTCCCATTTTGACTCCAAATTGACAATGCAACATTTAACTCTGAACCCCAGATGTTTATGGAGGTGCCCTCTGTGACCTCACTTCCCTTCAGTTACCTCGTGCCCTCTACGTGACCTCACTTGTTCAGGTCACCCCCACCGCTGCACTGCGGGAATTGTAGAACCACTTTCCAAGACGGTGATGTTTGGATGATTGCTGTCCAATCAGAATGAAGCAGTGGGATAATGGGCAGCTGGAAGGGTGAATCGGAGAGGTGATATATCATTGTCATTGTTTTGCTGTCAAGTCAGAACAAGGCAGGTGGATATTGGACAGTTGACCTAGCCAATGCGAGGGTCCAATTAATGTAGTTTATATGGATTTTAGCAAAGCCTTTGACAAGGACCCACATGGGGGAACTGATTGACAAGTTTAAAGGACATGGAATTCAGGGAAACTTTGCAATGCAGATCCAAAACTGGCTTCGTAATCGTAAACAAAGTATCATCAAAGAAGGCTGCTTGAGTGGCTGAAGCTGGTGTCTAGTGGCGTGCCACAAAGATCAGTGCAGGGACACATATTGTTTGCTATCTACACAAATAATAAGATGATAATGTAGAGGAATGATAAGCAAGGTTGGTGGGGTGGTTAAGAGTAAAGAAAAAGGCTGTAGTTGCCAGGAAGATATAGATGGGTTGGTCAGATGGCAGAGCAGTGGCAGATGGTATTTAATCCTGATAAGTGCGAGCTGATGCCCTTTGGGAGAAGTAACCAGACAAGGGAGTATTTAATGAATGGCAGGACATGAGGAGGCTCAGAGGAACAGAGGGTTCTTGGGGTAATTATTCATAGATCCGTCAAGGCCGCAGAGCAGTTGAATATGATATTTAGGAACGCATACAGACACTTGCTTTTAACAGTTTTGGCAGAGAGTAGAGGAGCAAGGATAATGTTGGAGCTGTACAGAACACTGGTTAGGCCACGGCAGGCATATTGCGTACAGTTCTGGTCATCTCACAATAGGAAGGATGTGATTCCACTGGTACAGAGGATATTCACCACACTTTTGCATAGAATGGAGCATTTGAGCAATAACGGGAGACTGGATAGGCTTGGATTGTTATTTTGTTCTAGAACAGAGGTGGCCGAGGAGACATGATTGAGGTAAATAAGATTATGAGAGGTATGGACATGCTGAATGGGAAGCAGCTATTCCCCTTGGTTGTGGATGAATCACAAGAGGCGTAGTTTTGGGGCAAGGAGCAGGGGATTCAGAGGGGATTTGAAAAAAAAAACTCAGTGGATGGTGAGAATCTGGAATGCACTGCCTGTGAAGGTAATGGAGGCAGGAAATCTTACAACCATTAAAAAGTATTTGGATGAGAACATGAAACATCATAACAGTCAAGGATATGGGACAAGTGCGAGAGCATGTAAGTGATGCGACTTGAGTGGTAGTTATTGTGGGTGCAGACTTGATGGACCGATTCTGCTGTACGACTGTATGAATCTATGGAGATCCTGTCCTGGCTGTACCCTCCCCTTTCAGGAAATGTAAATGAAAATGAAAACAAAAATCTGGAAACTCTCAGTGGTTCAGTTCTTCCCTTAATGACATTGAGTAAAGGGATATTTCATCACATTCTTCAACTGCTCCCTGAACTTAGTCTGGGTGACCGCATAAATAAAGGTATTTGTGCAGCAACTCAGGAGCTGCAGCATGAAGCCCAAGTCCCGAACAAAAATCGCACTGTATGGAGATGGATACACCAACCAGGACATCTGGAAAGATAAAATATCAATCATTAACGTTGACCATAACAGGATGAAACTGGCTGAAATAACAAACAGTAAAATGATGGACTTCCTTCGACTTTCTATTTCTGGATCTCTGAGACTCTCCCCATTGCAGTGAGCCCGGAGTCTCCTGCGGGCTCTGCTCATCACTAAAATGTGTCTGGCGGTGAGAACATTGAGCAGCAGAATCAGAACAAATGGGATACATGGGGTTAGAATGTAATGGAGGAACACAATTGCTCCCCAAACTGGAGAAAACAGGACATCAAATGAGTAATTACAAAACCAAGGGTCGTTCATTAATACATACTGACGTGTTACCATAAAATACCAGAAAATATTCTTTAAGCAGCTCAGCGCAGTCACTGTTCCCAAGGCCACAGATGCCGTTTTCTCGCTGCAATATTTATTTTTCAGCTTCTGGCAACAAATGGCCACAAATCGATCAAAGGTGAAAGTGATGGTGAACCAGACAGAACAGTCAGTGGCTGCATAAAGCAGGACGGCGTGGATATTACACACGGGGATGAATTTCAGGAAATGAAACTGTTCATCAAAAACAATCGGAATGTGTCTCAATATCAGGTCGAGGATAATAACCAGTAGATCCGCCAATGACATGGCCACCAGGTAATGAGTGATACATCTGGAGAGACCACAGTTTTTGCAGATGAGGATCACAATGGTGACTAAATTCACTGTAAGGAAGGGAAATAAACAATGAGATCATACATCATGCTGCTGGCAAAATTACCAGTTTGATTGAGGGGTTATTGAGATGTGCTTCTGCATGCTGTAATGTATTAATGTAATCAGACCTGATAGAACAAATGGGCACGTCTGTGACACAATGGAAGGAATCTTAGATGAAATAAAATCAGGGTGCGTGGAAAAATGGTGAGGCAGGAATGACACAGGGAGCCAGAGGTGATGGAGAGATTCTCGAGTGATAAGGGATCCTGGGGTTCGTGGTGGGATGCAGGATGGTGCAGAACTCAGGAGTGATGGGTGTTGGGGTGATTGGGAGGAGCCACGGGTGATGGGCCTGTTAGGGACAGAGGAGCAATGTTGACAATTTATGTGTTTTCCAAATGATTTGAAACGATTTTTAAATGATTTTGATTTGGACGTGAAAGAGACTCCAGCATGGTATCTTGTCTTCCTGGTGCCAGGGTCCAGGCAGTCTCTGAACGGGCAGAAAGTATTCTGAAGGGAGAGGGTGAACAGCCAGTGGTTGTGGTACACATTCGTACTGACAATATAGGTAGGAAGAGTGATGAGGTCCTGCAGCAGCAGTGTAGGGAGTTTAGTCGAAAGTTAAAAAGCAGCACCTCTCGGGTTGTAATCTCAGGATGACTCCTATGCCACGTGCCAGTGAGGCTAGAAATAGGAAGATAGTACAGCTCAACACGTGGCTGAACAGCTGGTGTAGGAGGTAAGGTTTCAGATATCTGGACCATTGGGATCGCTTCTGGGGCATGTGGGACCTCTACAAGAAGGATGGGGTGCATCTAAACTGGAAGGGTATAAATATTATGGCCGGGAGGTTTGCTCATGTCACACGGGAGGATTTAAACTAGTTTGGCAGGGGAGTGGGAACCAAAGCAAAGGTGAATTAACTGAAGGGGAACCAGAGAGTAGGGCCACTAAGACTCAGAGAAAGGGCTGTCAGGGTGTGGTTGCTCATGAAAGACGTGACTGAAATGCATTTGTTTCAATGCAACAAGTGTAACAGTTAAAGCAGATGAACTTAGGGCTTGGATTAGTACTTGGAACTATGATGTTGTTGCTGTTACAGAGACTTGTTTAAGGGAAGGACAGGATTGGCAGCTTAACGTTGAGCAGATAGATGTATCAGGCTGGTTCGAGGGAGACATCAAAGGGATGGAGCAGTTAAGGATTAAGGAGAAACTCACAGCTGTACGGTGGGAGGACAGCCCGGAGGCCCATACAGCGAGGCAATATGGGTAGAGCTCAGGAATAGGAAGGGTGTAGTCACAATGTTGGGGTTTACAATAGGGCGCCCAACAGCCAGCGGGAGATAGAAGAACAAATATGTAGGCAGAATTTGGCAAGGTGTCAAAGTAACATGGTTGTTGTGGTGGGAGGTTTTAACACACCCCATATTGACTGGGACTCACTTAGTGCTAAGGGCGTGGATGGGGCAAGGTTTGTAAGCAGCATCCAGGAGGGCTCCTTGAAACAGTATGTAGAGAGTCCAACCAGGGAAGGGGCCGTACTGGACCTTGTATTGGGGAATGAGCCCGGCCAGCGAGTCGACGTTTCAGTGGGGGAAGAGTTCTGCAACAGTGACCACAATTCAGTAAGATTTAAGGTACTGATGGATAAAGATAAGTGTAGTCCTCAAGTGAAGGTGCTAAATTGGGGGAAGGCTAATTACAACAATATTAGGCAGAAACTGAAGAATGTAGATTGGGGGCAGATATTTGAGGGCAAACCAACTCTTGGCATGTGGGAGGCTTTCAAATGGAAGTTGATAGGGATTCAGGACTGGCACATTGCTGTAAGGATGAACGATAAGAATGGTACGTTTTGGCAAATTTGGACAACGAGAGATATTGTGAGCCTATCCAACGAGAAAAAGCAAGCATTTGTCGAGGCTAGGAGGCTGGGAAGACACAAAGCAAGTGTGAATACAAGGAAAGTGGAACGAAACGTAAGCAAGGAGTAAGGGTTAAAAGGGAAAATCATTGGCCAGCAGGATTAAGGAAAATCCCAAGGCTTTTTATACAAAGAACAAAGAACAATACAGCACAGGAACAGGCCCTTCGGCCCTCCAAGCCCGCGCCACTCCCCGGTCCAGGATTGAATCCTGAATCCAGGATCCCGGCCCAGTTTTCCAGCCTATCTACATCCTAATATCCTATCCAGCGAGCTGTCCCTCACAGCTACGATGCTTTGTTCATCACAACCTATTAACTCACCCCCACCCCCCCATTCCAGACCATGTGATCTCCAGGGAGAGGCGAAAACCCAGAGTGAAAACCCCAGGGCCAATATGGGGAAAATAAAAATCTGGGAAATTCCTCTCCGACACCCTGAGGCGATCGAAACGAGTCCAGGAGATCACACTGGCCCTGATCAGAAAATGCTTCCCAACCCTATTCATTTCCACTTCTGCTTTACGAACACCATCTGAATTCCCTGCCCCCGAGACAGGTTCCCAACTATCCGCAGTCTCGCTCTGTACTGGCACCAGCAAGATGATCATAGAATGAAGCCTTGAAACGAGAAACAAAGAACAATTCGCCCGCGCCGCTCCCTGGTCCAAACTAGACCACTCTTTTGTATCCCTCCATTCCCACTCCGTTCATATAGCTGTCTAGATAAGTCTTAAACGTTCCCAGTGTGTCCGCCTCCACCACCTTGCCCGGCAACACATTCCAGGCCCCCACGACCCTCTGTGTAAAATATGTCCTTCTGATATCTGTGTTAAACCTCCCCCCCTTCACCTTGAACCTAAGACCCCTCGTGAACGTCACCACCGACCCGGGGAAAAGCTTCCCACCGTTCACCCTATCTATGCCTTTCATAATTTTATACACCTCTATTAAGTCTCCCCTCATCCTCCGTCTTTCCAAGGAGAACAACCCCAGTTTCCCCAAGCTCTCCTCATAACCAAGCCCCTCCATACCAGGCAACATCCTGGTAAACCTCCTCTGTACTCTCTCCCAGGCCTCCACGTCCTTCTGGTAGTGTGGCGACCAGAACTGGACGCAGTATTCCAAATGCGACCGAACCAACGTTCTATACATCTGCAACATCAGACCCCAACTTTTATACTCTATGCCCCGTCCTATAAAGGCAAGCATGCCATATGCCTTCTTCACCACCTTCTCCACCTGTGACGTCACCTTCAAAGATCTGTGGACTTGCACACCCAGGTCCCTCTGCGTCTCTACACCCTTTATGGTTCTTCCATTTATCGTGTAGCTCCTCCCTACATTATTCCCACCAAAATGCATCACTTCGCATTTATCAGGATTGAACTCCATCTGCCATTTCTTTGCCCAAATTTCCAGCCTATCTATATCCTTCTGTAGCCTCTGACAATGTTCCTCACTATCTGCAAGTCCTGCCAGTTTTGTGTCGTCCGCAAACTTACTGATCACCCCAGTTACTCCTTCTTCCAGATCATTTATATAAATCACAAACAGCAGAGGTCCCAATACAGAGCCCTGCGGAACACCACTAGTCACAGGCCTCCAGCCGGAAAAAGACCCTTCCACTACCACCCTCTGTCTTCTATGACCAAGCCAGTTCTCCACCCATCTAGCCACCTCCCCCTTTATCCCATGAGATCCAACCTTTGTCACTAGCCTACCATGAGGGACTTTGTCAAATACATATATAAAGAGCAAGAGGGTAGCAATGGAAAGGGTTGGCCCACTCAAGGACAGGGGAGGGAATCTGTGCGTGGAGCCAGAGGAAATGGGCGAGGTATTAAATGAGTACTCTGCATCAGCATTCACCAAAGAGAAGGACTTGGTGGATGATGAGTCTGGGAAAGGGTGTGCAGATAGTTTGAATAATTTTGAGATTAAAAAGGAGAAAGTATTGGGGTTCTTGGGAAATACTAAGGTAGGCAAGACCCCAGGGCCTAATGAGATTTACCCCTGAATATTGAGAAAGTCAAAGGAGAAAATTGCTGGGGCCTTGAAAGAAATCTTTGTATCCTCACTGGCTACCGAAGAGGTCCCAGACGATTGGAGAATAGCCAATGTTGTTCCTTTGTTTGAGAAGGGTATGAAGATTCCAGGTAATTACAGGCCTGTGAGCCTTACGTCAGTGATCGGGAAATTATTGGAGAGGATTCTTCGAGACAGGATTTACTCCCACATGGAAATAAGTGGACGTATTAGCGAGAGACAACATAGTTTTGTGATGGGGCCGTCGTGTCTCATTAACTTCATCGAGTTTTTCGAGGAAGTGACGAAGATGATTGATGAGGGTAGGGCAGTGGATGTTGTGTACATGGACTTCAGTAAGGCCTTTGACAAAGTACCTCATGCCAGACTTGTGCAGAAGGTGACGTCGCATGGGATCAGATGTGACCTGGCCAGGTGGATGCAGAACTGGCTCGTTCATAGAATACAGTAAGACGTCTCACAACACCAGGTTAAAGTCCAACAGGTTTATTTGGTGGCAAAAGCCACTAGCTTTCGGAGTGCTCGCTGCTCTTTCGTCAGGTGAGTGGGAGATGTGTTCACAAACAGGGCATATAAAGATACAAACTCAATTTACAAAATAATGGTTGGAATGTGAGTCTTTACATGTAGTCAAGTCTCAAAGGTGCTGACAATGTGGATGGAGAGAGCGTTAAGCACAGGTTAAAGAGATGTGTATGTCTCCAGACAGGACAGTTAGTGAGATTTTGCAAGCCCAGGCAAGTCGTGGGGGTTACAGATAGTGTGACATGAACCCAAGATCCCGGTTGAGGCCATCCTCATGCGTGCGGAACTTGGCTATCAGTTTCTGCTCAGCGACTCTACATTGTCGTGTGTCATTAAGGCCACCTTGGAGAACGCTTACCCGAAGATCAGAGGCCGAATGCCCGTGACCGCTGAAGTGTTCCCCAACAGGAAGAGAACAGTCTTGCCCCTGGTGATTGTCGAGCGGTGTTCTTTCGTCTGTTGTCGCAGCGTCTGCATGGTTTCTCCAATGTACCATGCCTCAGGACATCCTTTCCTGCAGCGTATCACGTCGACGTTGGCCGAGTTGCAAGAGTATGGACCGTGTACCTGGTGGATGGTGTTCTCACGTGAGATGATGGCATCCGTGTCGATGATCCGGCATGTCTTGCAGAGGTTGCTGTGATCGGGTTCTGTGGTGTCGTGGTCACTGTTCTCCTGAAGGCTGGGTAGTTTGCTGCAGACAAAAGATCTGTTTGAGGTTGTGTGGCTGTTTGAAGGCAAGAAGTGGGGGTGTGGGATAGCCTTGGCGAGATGTTCATCTTCATCAATGATGTGTTGAAGGCTCTGCAGAAGATGGCGTAGCTTCTCCGCTCTGGGGAAGTACTGGATGATGGAGGATACTCTGTCCACCGTGTCCCGTGTTTGTCTTCTGAGGAGTCGGTGCGGTTTTTCGCTGTGGCGTGTCGGACCTGTCGGTTGATGAGGTGAGCGCCATATCCTTTTCTTAAGAGGGCATCTTTCAGCCTCTGGAGGTGTCTGTTGCGATCCTCCTCATCAGAGCAGATTCTGTGTATACGGAGCGCTTGCCCATAGGGGATGGCTTCTTTAACGTGTTTAGGGTGGAAGCTGGAGAAGTGGAGCATCGTGAGGTTATCCGTGGGCTTGCAGTGTCATCATATAGTGGTTTCAATGATTGTTCACCATGAGTCCAAAGGAAGAAAATGTCATCGATGTATCGAGTGTATAGCGTTGGTTGCCCCCACGATGATGGCATCACTGATACGCTGCAGGAAAGGATGTTCCGAGGCATGGTACATTGGGGAGACCATACAGACGCTCCGACAATGGATGTATGAACACCGCTCGACAATCACCAGGCAAGAGTGTTCTCTTCCTGTTGGGGAACACTTCAGCGGTCACGGGCACTCGGCCTCTGATCTTCGGGTAAGCGTTCTCCAAGGCGGCCTTCACGACAACACAACAACGCAGAGTCGCTGAGCAGAGACTGATAGCCAAGTTCCGCACACATGACGACGGCCTCAACCGGGATCGTGGGTTCATGTCACACTATCTGTAACCCCCACGACTTGCCTGGGCTTGCAAAATCTCACTAACTGTCCTGTCAGGACACAATGCACAAATCTTTAACGTGTGCTTAACGCTCTCTCCACTCACATTGTCTGAACCTTTGAGACTTGATTAGCTGTAAAGACTCGCATTCCAACCATTATTTTGTAAATTGAGTTGGTGTCTTTATATGCCCCGTTGGTGAACAGAATTTCCACTCACCTGATGAAGGAGCAGCGAGCGCTCCGAAAGCTGGTGGCTCTTGCTACCAAATAAACCTGTTGGACTTTAACCTGGTGTTGTGAGACTTCTTAATGTGTTTAGCCCAGTCCAACACCGGCATCTCCACATCATGCCGGTCATAGAAGACAGAGGGTAGCAGTGGAAGTGTGCATTTCTGAATAGGGGGCTGTGACAGGTGGCGTTCCTCAGGGATCAGTGCGAGACCTTTGCTGTTCGTAATATATATAAATGATTTGAATGAAAATGTAACTGGTTTGATTAGTAAGTTTGAAGACGACACAAACGTTAGTGGATATGCGAATAGTGATGAGGACCATCAGATGACAGAGTGGGATATACATCGGTTGGTGACTTGGGCAGAGAGATGGCAGATGAAGTTTAACCTGGACAAATGTGAGGCAATGCATTTTGGCAGGTCCAATTCAGATAGTAAATATGCAATAAATGGCAGAACCGTTCAGAGAATTGATAAGCAGAGGGATCTGTGTATACAGGTACACAGGTTACTGAAAGTGGCAATGCAGGTGGAGAAAGGAGTCAAGAAGGCATACGGCATGCTTGTCTTCATCGGCTGGGGCATTGAGTTTAAAAATTGGCAAGTCGTGGTGCAGCTTTACAGAACCTTAGTTAGGCCGCACTTGGAATAGAGTATTCAAATCTTGTCACCACCCTACCAGAAGGATGTGGAGGCTTTTGAGAGGGTACAGAAAAGATTCATCAGCATGTTGCCTGGTATGGAGGGAGTCAGCTCTGAGGAGAGGTAGGAGAAACTTGGTTTGCATTGGAACGATGGAGGTTGAGGGGTGACCTGATAAAGGATTATGAGGGGCATGGACAGAGTGGATAGTCAGAGGCTTCTTCCCAGCGTGGAAGAGTCAATTACTTGGGGGCACAGGTTTAAGGTGCGAAGAGCAAGGTTTAAAGGAGATGTATGAGGCACGTTCTTTACACAGAGGGTGGTGGGTGCCTGAAACTCGCTGCCAGGGGAGGTAGTGGAAGCAGATACGATAGTAGCTTTCAAGGGGCGTCTGGACAAATACATGAATAGGATGGGAATAGAGGGATATGGTACCTGGAAGGGTAGGGGGCTTTCGTTCAGTCGGGCAGCATGGTCGATGCAGGCTTGGGGGGCCAAAGGGCCTGTTCCTGTGTTGTAATTTGCTTTGTTCTTTTTTCTTTTACTTATTCACTGCAATTAGATGCAATTGTGAGAAGAAGTATTTAAACCCATCAGGGGAGTGATTTTTGAGAACTGTCAAAAAACAGGCTTTCATAGGATAAACATTTATTGATTGCAAAACGTTGGAAATGGAACAATCACTTACTCCTGAAACCCACAGACACGCCCATAAGAAAAGCTGATTTCCATAAAATTAACATGCACTTAAATTATTAGAAATGCAGAACAGAAAAGATCACGGGGGCTATTGTTCAAAAACATTCTAAGCGTTAAATTCACTGCAAAACTGGAACAAATCCTGCTGGTGTTTTCAGTGGGAGTTTCAAAACGAATCGCCAACACTCTGTGCACTCCAGAGAGCCCAAATGTGCTTCACGCTGAAATCAGTATTCCCACCAGAGAGGCCGCCAGCATGACCATCAGTAGGCCACTGCACGTGCATCGATCTGTCAGTGCTGATATCGGCCCACGTGAAGTGGCCTGCACTGCCAGCCTCCCGATCGCTGGCCAGCTCGATACTAAAAAATAGCAGTGCGGATACTGAAAATTTAGAATGAAAACAAAAAATGCAGGAAAAGCATAGGAGCTCTTGCAGCATCTGTGCAGAGTGAAACTGAGTTAACGTTTCAAATCAGTCTGACCTTATCCTTCTGGATGGAAGTGGTCGTGGGTTTGGAAGGTGCTGTGAAAGGATCTTTGTTGAATTGCTGCAATGCATCTTGTAGATGGTACACACGGCGGCTGCTGAGTTTATCCTCTTTTACCCATGCTTTTACTTGTCTGCTCTTTTTTTTGTATATGTGGAGGCGCTGCGCGTACGGAACATACTAAATGAACTGTATTGTCTTCCTCCTGTCCGTTTCCATGTTTATATATGGGGAAATCATCAAGCTGTACTGGACCAGGTTTGAGGGTGTTGCATTATTCGTAAAAATGCCAAAACTTCAATGAAAATATATTTTAAAAATAACATTCGAGGGACGTTCCTCGTGTTGCTGAACACATGCCCTGCTGAAAGTGACTAACACAGGCGTTCAGTGGACAGGTACAGACCAAGTTACAAAGAAATGTGTCACAGCTGTTAAAACATCCCCTCCAACATGGATACCACACCGGAGGCAGCGGGAAGTAAATATAAGAGCTTCCCACTTCATTCTCTTTCTTCTGAGCTTCTTTAAGCTGGCAACTTTGACCATGTGGATGTAAATATCACAGACAGGTGGGAGAACGAAATTCATTTCATACAGGGAATTGGACAAATCCTGAAGGGGAAGGATTTGCAGGAATCTGGGGAATGGACAGAGGAACGGGATTAGTTGCAGCAGTAAAACCAAGAATGAGAATATTAGCACGGAGATGAAGGCTTATTCAACGGATGGGCTGGGCTGAGGCAGAAGTGGGGATGTCTGATATCATTGAGGTGTCTGAAGAAGTATTTGGGATGGAGAGAATATGGGGTTGGAAATCCAGTCAGGATCAAAGGGAGATTGTAGGTTGTGAGCAGCCTCTGATAGCAACCAAAGCGGTGCGTAGAGCAGCGGGATATGGAATGTAATGAGTGACTGGAGCTGAAGAGAATGAATTCATTCTTTCCAAAGTGTAAATAACCAGAAAAATAATGCAGTCTGACGCAGTTAGAATAAATAACTGGATAGAGAAACTTACCAGGGACACCAACAATAGCCAGGACGGGATAATATCCCTCTTGAATACGTATCAGTATATCGTTGATCTGGTAATCCCATGGTCTCTGAACGTCAATGGGCTCGACAACGTTCAAGAGGAAATCGCCATCGAATGTTGGAAGATTCCAATCTATTGTTCTGAGATTCTGATCCATTGTTGTAACGTTCCAATCTATTCTCAGATTCTGATCTCTCCTCCCCCTATCACTCGAGCTGTGAGTGCCGCAGTTTATGCTCCCATTGAAAAGAATCCCTTATTAATAGAAGAGGGAAACTCTACAGTGACACAGTTGGGATCCATGGAGGCTGCCATTTATTACACTCACTAAACAAACAAGTTCAGTTAACTCCTTCCAATCCAAAACATTTTGTATCACAATCAAGTCAAACATTTACACGGTATGGGTTGGATGTATGAGGTTGACTGATGACTGAATGGTGGAAATATCAGATATACTGACCATAATATTTCAATCCTCCTTGGATATGGGAGTGGTGCCAGAGCACGGGAGAGCTGTAAATGTTCCATGTTTACAAAAGGAGAAAGGGATAAACCATTGAACCAACAAAGCAGTCAAGGTGAAATGAGCGGGGGGGAAAAGGGGGTTTTCCAGTGTAAAGTGTTGTCCCTGACCGAATGTTGCAGACTGACACATTCCAGAGTCCAGGGCTCCGTGCTGAGGGATGCACTAAAGCTTGGGGCGTCCACCCCAGATGTGCAAAGGGGTAAGGTTGCTGTGTAAGTCCTTTCAGCCATTGTTATTTGAGGGTGGGGAAACGTAAAGAACCCCTCGGGCCTGATGATTCACATAGAATGTACACGGTTCATGTCACATGTATCACAATTAACTGAAGCAATCAGAATGCAACTTGATTTTTGCAGACCACTCCAATATTCGTGCACTTTGTGTGATGGCCATTTTGTTCCGAATGTTCTTTCATATGTTTTCCCAAAAAAAGAATCTTTGCAAGAATAACCATCGAGCAGAGTGAGTGAATAGAAGGGACAGGAACCAGCAACTAGGAGAATGGGTGAAAAGAGGACCTGGATGCCGTCACCACCATTTAGAATAGAGTGTACTGAACTGAAATACCTTTGTACCATTCGTAATGACCATTTTCTAATGTCTGCAATGTTTCTTTGACTGTATTGAAGCGCCTCAGATTGCAACATGATATATTCAGAGAAACTGTATATTATTGCACTTTGTGTAATGTCCACTTTGAAATGTTTGGAATGTTCTTCCAGATATTTAACAAATGAAGCATATTTTTGCAAAAACAAAAAAAGGATTTGGATCTGGAAGGTCAGGACCCTCATTGACAATCCCAAAAGGGACAAACCAGAATGGTGTACTGCTGTCATTGCCTGGGAGCTCAGGCGTTTCGACATTGACATTACGACTCTAAGTGAATCCCGGTGGGCTGGGCGAGGCCAGCTAAAGGAACAAGTTGGTGGTTAAACTTTCTCCTGGAAAGGTAAACCAGAAGAATATCGCTGGCTCTATGGGGTTGGCTTTGACATCAAAAATAAACGAGCCTGCCATCTCCGAGACACGCTTTGTGGGATAAATGAATTCCTCATGAACATCGGGTCAACGTCGCCCAGAACCAGTGTGCTGGTTCCAATGTGAAAGCATCGTTTCTTGTGCTGTAGAGTCAAACATACCGTTCATAGTGTAAAGAGGGGAAAATGAAAAGGAGAGAGTGCAGAATATACAGTTACAGTCATACCTCGGGTGAAGAGAAAGATCAGATTAATAAAAGATAGGAAAATTCAAAAGACTGATGGCAGCAGGTAAGAAGCTGTTCCTGACTTGTTTGGTACGTATTTTCAGATTCTTGCACCTTTTTTTCCCGATGGAAGAGAGTATATCCGGGATACATGGGGAGCTTGATTATGCTGGCTGCTTTTCTGATGCAGCATGAAGCGTGGACGGAACCAATCATGGGAGGCTAGTTTGTGCAATGGACTTGGCTCCGTTCGCAACCTCTTGCAGCCTTGGTCAGAGCAGGAACCATACCAAGCTGCGATATATTCAGAACGGTTGCTTTCTATGGTGCATCTGTAAACAATGGAGAGAGTCGTAGTGGACAACCTGAATTTTCTCAGCTCCCTGAGAAAGTGGAGGCACTGGTGCGCTTTCCTAACTACACCGTCAGCACGGAGTGACCAGGGCAGGTTGTTGGTGATTCTAACATTTGGAAAATTGAATATCACCACCATCTCCACTTCATCACCGTTGATGTAAACAGGGACATGTTCTCCACTACGTTTCCTGACGTTGACGACTAGCTCCTTCGATTTACTGACATTGAGGGAGAAATTATTGTCCTCGCCCCATTTCACAATGAAATTAACCAGCAACTCTATCCTGTTCCTGACAAAACGCCTGGAACACGGCCTTGTCACAGCCAACACCTTGTTCCGTCAGAGATACATGGCGACACACTATTTCCAACTGAAACCTGTCCAACTATGTCACTGTCTGAGCGAGCGACCGTAAGGACGTGCGTTATCATCCCCGCCATGGCAGGAGCCAAAGACTGCCGGGCAAACTGCTGTGCAATCCGCTCTGTGATCAGCATCAATGTCGGCCAAAGCAGCGACAGAAACAGAACCAATACCGCAGAAAAAACAACGCTCAGGTGAGGCACAGTGGCACAGTAGTTAGCACTGCTGCCTCACACCGCCGTGGCCCCAGGTTCAATTCCCGGCCTGGGTCATTGTCTGTGCGGAGTCTGCACATTCTTCCCATGTCTGCGTGGCTTTCCTCCGGGTGGTCCGGTTTTCGCCCACAGCCCGAAAGACGTGCTGGTTAGGTGCATTGGCCAAGTTAAATTCTCGCTCAGTGTACTCGAATTGGAGTTGAAGTGTGGCGACTGGGGAACTTTTACCGTAAATTCATTGCAGTGTTAATGTAAGCGTACTTGTGACATTAATAATTAAACTTTTTAAAAAACTTTGCTGAGAGAGCCCTATTTAGCCAACACCCCACTGACAACCCGATGAATCCTGGTGACCCAGAGATGCAGAGTGTCCACAGTGCCTGTTCCGCCCTCAAGACCTCCAAAGAGACGCTTGGTCACTTGGCCAGGAAACACCAAGACTGCTGAATGAACGATCGGAGATCCAGCAGCTGGTAAGGGCGCAGAGTGGCACAAGGATCCAGGTTCGAGGCCGGCTTTGGGTGACGGTGTGGAGTTTGCACAGTCTCGCCATGTCTGTGTGTGTTTCCTCCGGGTGCTGTGGTTTCGTTCCAAAATACAAAGATGTGCAGGTTAAGAGGATTGGCCATGCTGAATTGCCATCCGTGTCCCAAGCTCTCTCGGTTAGGTCGAATGGCCATGGAAACTGAGTGGGGTTACTGAAAATGGCGGGGTTGAAGTGGGCCTGTTTAAGGTGCTGAGTCAGTACAGACTCATGAGGCTGAATGGCCTCCTTCTGCACTGTAGGGATTCTATGGTTCTCAGCATTAAGTTCAAGGCGTTTCGGAACCTGCAGGAGCAGCACAACTCGAGAACAAAACGTAGCTCTACAGCCTAACGTCCATAAAAAAAAGACTTGAAGAACAGATGCTGCGTGGAGAAAGAGCAGGAGATCCAGCAGTTAACTGGCAACTGTGATAGCTAGGGCTTCTTTACCGCAGTTGAGATCACCTGCAGCCGAAGAACCCAAGGTTCCACTCCATTGTTGGCCAAGAAGGGGGAGATGTTCATCAAGAAAATGGAAGCAGTCAGCACCCGTTGGAAGGGTCTCCTTAACACAGATTGTAACTTCAAAGTGCGTGTCCTTGACTCCATCCCACAACATGCTATCCATGACCATCTCAGCACAAACATAACCGGAACAAGGTAGAAAAGGCCATTCAACAGCTAAAGAACAACAAGCCATCTTGAGCAGATGATGTCCCTTTTAAAGAATTAGAACATGGCGGAAAAGCACTATTGTTGTCAATACACGACCTGACTTCCATTCCCCGGAAGGAAGAAAACGTGCCAGGAGATCTTAAGTACACCACAATCATGACCATCTTCAAGAAAGGTGAAAAGTCCGACTTCTGTAACTACAGAGGAATTTCCCTGCTATTGGCCAAAGGGAAGATCATCATAAGAATCTTCCTTATTCGTCTTCTCCCTGTGGCTGCAACGCTCCTCCCAGAGACCTGACGTGGATTCCGTCCACTCAGGTGTACAATGGATATGATCTTCACTGTGCCGCATCTGCAGATGACAGCGTCAACCTTTGTATGTGGCTTTCTGTAACTCCACAAAGCCCTTTCACACTTTTAATCGCCAGGGATTATGGAAAATTATCCTCCACCTTGACTCCTCCAAAGGTTTTTCCCCAACATCCATCTGCTCCACGATGACATGGAAGCTCTAATCCTGATCAACGGAACCACCACAGACCCAATTCATGTTCAGATGGGTTCAAAAAAGGCTGTTTCATCACACTAACCCTCTTCTTATTCTTGCTGCAATGCTCCATCTGACTCTCAGCCAGATCCCTGCTGGAATTGAGTTGAACAACAGAACAACTGTGTCTGCTGTTCGTTTTTCCAGTTTACTACTGTCAGGAAAACAGCGGTAATGATCAATATTTGCATTGTTAAATAGTAGAAGTAAGGAATAGCTTAAAGTGGGTTTAATTTCGTGTTTCTGTGTAAGAGGAATAAAACTCTAACTGGATTCATGCTGGACAAGGGTGTTTGTATCTGTGGGATTTTTGGTCAGTTCAAACTGTGTTTCTCCTGTGCTTAGAGAGGGTAAAACGTAAAAGGTAAACACGCTGGGAGAAGTAAAAGTTGTTGCTGACAAACCAGGTGCACCTTTCGGGTGTCATTTTTAGATAATTTAACAACACTTGCTTTTAGAAAGCTGGAGAGCGAACAGCTCTCTGTTTTGCTGGATAAAAAGCCATACAATGGAGTAATTGCTAATGAATGATGGAAAGCGTCAGATTTTCTGAGATTGAAAATACTCATGTGACAATCATCTGGGGCAGTTTGAGGAGAAAACCACTAAAGATTGGTTGATTGGCACAGGCCATTTAATTTCAGAGTGCGGTGTTACCTTTGAAAACAGTACGCATTTGTGAAGCTGAGAGGGGAGTAAAGGAGTATTGTACTATAATCAAACGTTTAATGTTTAAGAAATGCTTTTTCTGTTAAAAAATTATTAGCAGCCCAATGACTCTGTTCCTCATGTTATCTAAGAAAAAAGAAAAACGTAAAGTCCTGTAAGCTTCCAACCAGTAGTAGTAACATAAGTTGGGGTTGTGACACTTCTGAACCCTTTATATTCAGCTGTTATAATCCGGGCCAGAAGCGCCAAGGTGTTTTATGAAGTCAGCCCAGAGCAGAAGTTTTGCACCTTGAATCTGGCACGGATAAGCATAAAATATTTCGCTCCAGGTAGGATCCAAATGTCCCTCACGGGACCTTTTACCAAACAAAGTTTACTTAAGTACACAGTTAACAGATAATACAGAAATCAGCATAACTTTTACCAATTACAAAAAAAAAACAACCATGATCTTGGATAAGCCTCAACAGCTAAATATACTGTCCCAAACTAAACAGCACCCACAACCATATATCCTGTTCAAGGCTGAGCAAATTAAGCAAGTATGCTCACATGATGCAGCATTTTGCAGTTTCGTAACACCTGCTGCGAATTAGTCCTGTGGAAATGGAATTGAGAGAGAATCACAGAATCACAGAACACTGCAGTGCAGGAGAGGGCCTTTGGCCCATCGAGTCTGCAATGACGGAAGAAATGCCCTGATCTGCCCACCTAATCCCACTTGCCAGCACTTGGCCCATAGCCTTGAATGTTCTGGCTTGCCAAGTACTCATCCAGGTAATTTTTAAAGAATGTGAGTCATCCCGCCTCTACCCCCACCCCTCTGCCCTCCGCCCAGGCAATGCATTCCAGACTGTCACCACCCTCTGAGTAAATAACGTTTTCCTCAAATCTCCCCTAATCCTCCCACCCCTCACTTTTATCCTATGTCCACTCGTCACTGACCTTTCAACTAAGGGGAACAGCTACTCTCCATCCACATTGTCCATGCCCCTCATAATTTCCAACGCCTCAATCAGGTCGCCCCTCAGACTTCTCTGCTCCAACAAAAGCAACTCAAGCCTATACAGCCTCTCTTTATAACGTACATGTTCCATCCCAGGCGGCATCCTGGCAAATAACCTCTGCACTGCCTCCAGTGCTTTCACATCAGTCCTACAATGTGGCGACTAGAGCTGCACGCAGTCCTCCAGCTGTGGGTTCACCAAAGTTCGATGCAACTCCATCATGACCTCTCTGCTTTTGTAATCTAGACCCCGATTGATAAAGGCGAGTGTGCCATGTGCCTTTTTCAACACCCAATTAACCTGCATTTCCGCCTTAAGAGATCTATGGACGAACACGCCAAGGTCCCTTTGTTCTTCGGAACTTCCCAGTGTCGGGCTTTTCATAGCACATTTCCTTGTCAAATTACTCCTTCCAAAGCGCATCACCTCACATTTTTCAGGGTTTAATTCCATCTGCTACTTATCCACCCATTTGGCCATCTCGTCTATATCATCATGTAACCTAAGACACTCAACCTCATTGTTAACCACCTGGCCAATCTTTGTGTCATCGGGAAACCGGGAGGTTTTCTGGCCCTGGAACAATTAGCACAATTCGAGGCAGAAACATTAGTTGCTCTAGCTTTCAGCTAACCAGCCACCCACAGCAGAATTTCCAACACCAGGAACAGAGACAAAAAAACATTGTTTTCAGCCTGCAGTCCAAACAGCTTCTCTGTATTTCTCTCTCTATCTCTTTCTCTCTGTCACTTTATCTCTGTCTCTGAATCTGCATGTCTCCCTCTGTGTTTCTCTCTCTCTGTCTCTCTCTCTGTATCTGTGTGTCGCTCTCTGTATTTCTCTGTGTGTGTCTCTCTCTCAGTATTTCTCTCTTTGTATCTCCCTGTATTTCTCTCTGCCTTTCTCTCTCTGTATTTCTCTGTCCTTGTCTGTCTCTGTATCTGTGTGTGTCTCTCTGTATCTGTGTGTCTCTTTGTATATGTGTGTCTCTCTCTCTCTCAGTATCTGTGTGTCTCTCTGTATCTGGCTGTCTCTCTGTATTTCTCTCTGTCTCGCTCTATATTTTTCTCTGTCTGTCTGTCTCTCTGTTTTTCTCTCTTTCTATTTCTCTGCAATTTTTCTCTCCTTGTCTCTCTCTGCATCTGTGTGTGTCTCTCTCTGCATCTGTGTGTCTCTCTCTCTCTGGATCTGTGTGTCTCTCTCTGCATCTGTTGTCTTTCTCTGTATCTGTGTGTCTGTCTCTGTATCTGTGTGTCTCTCTGCATCTGCGTGTCTCTTTGGACTGTGTGTCCAAAGCCCATCGACACCGCTCTATTTTCCCTATTACACGGTTTCCCCCTTTTCCCAGACAGGGATTTTTCGCCAATCCTGCCTGGGATCTGTTTGAACTCAAGACTCTTCAATGAAAGAGTCACTGCGCCATCTAGCGGCCTATCCGTCTAACGACAGCTTTACCGCTGCCTTTTTCCGATGAACTCCAGAGACAGAATGATTGAACAGCCAGAAGAACCTCGGTGATTTCACCCATAAACTGTTCTGTCACTGTCGAGTGACGGGTAGTTCTCAACAACAAAGGCTCTGCTTCATCAAAGGCCGATACAGCACAGTATATGGGAGAAGAAAGTTTATTTTGCACTGTCCCACCCTAACACTGCAAAGATCGCTGCAGCACAGGTTATCAGAGCAATTTTCTCTCCCCATTGCCCGATTAAATAGTTCGAAGCCAGGTTTGCAACCGGCCAGATATAAAACTCGGTTAGAACAGTTGGGTATTAACCATGAGAGACTGGGATGTTTTCCGCAAAAACATGCAACGAGTACACATTTCCAATGATTGTCAGCAATTGGGGCCTATGAGATATACTAGGGGAAAACACGCAGAAATTCGGAGATCCTGGGGTCAATCTGAAACAACAGATAAACGGAGATTATTGGAAATGGTCCCAGAGATTTCGGTTTAATCTGATACAGAGACTCCCGCTTCTCAATTTCTCTTAAACACATAAATAGATGTTTTGCCCCCATGTTCTGTTAGAAACGCACACGCTCCGTTTTCTGATGAACACACAGCGACTCTCTGCTTCAAACTGTCCGCTTTGCACGAATTAACACTACTCCACTGACTCCATTTCGATGATGCATTATCCCCAATAGACGCCATCCCCTCTGATTCCATCCCCGGAAATCATAGGGTCATAGAGGTTCACAGCATGGAAACAGGCCCTTCGGCCCATCTTGTCCATGCCTCCCTTTTTTTTTTAAACCCCTAAGCTAATCCCAATTGCCCTCATTTGGCCCATATCCCTCTATACCCATAGTACCCATGTAACGATCTAAATGCTTTTTAAAAGATAACATTGTACCCGCCTCTACTACTACCTCTGGCAGCTTGTTCCAGACACTCACCACCCTCTGTCTGAAAAAAATGCCCCTCCGGACACTGTTGTATCTCTCCCCTCTCACCTTAAACCTATGCCCTCTACTTTTAGACTCCCCTACGATTGGGAAAAGGTATTGACTATCTACCTTGTCTTTGCCCCTCATTATTTTATAGACCTCTACAAGGTCACCCCTCAGCCTCCTACGCTCCAGAGAAAAAAGTCCCGGTCTATTCAGCCTCTCCTTATAACTCAATCCATCAAGTCCCGGTAGCATCCTAGTAAAAATAATCACTGAACATCACTCCAGGGATCCTCTCTCCCTGCTTCATTCCCTCTGACTCCATCCCCCTGAACCTGAACTCACTGAACATCACCCCAGGGATCCTCTCTCCCTGCTTCATTCCCTCTGATGCCAACCCCCGAAATCACTGAACATCACCCCAGGGATCCTCTCTCTGCTGCATTCCCATGATACCCTCTGATACGATCTGATACCATCCCCCGGATCTCCCTGAATATCACCTGAAGGATATTCTCTCCCTGTTCCATTCCCTCTGACTCCATCCCCCTGAACTCACTGAATATCACCCGAGGGATTCTCTCTGCCTGCTTCATTTCCTTTGCTGCCATAACCCTGAACCCACTACATATCACCCCAGGGATCTACCAGTGCCATTCCAAACTTTCATGCCCTGACCTTTCTGTCCACCTCCGTCTCATCATGTTCTTCTACAGGCTGTGGATGATATCAACATTTCCTGAGGATTCTGGTCTAGTTCTTTGTATGTTCCAACATTCCTGAAGCTGAGAAGTTTTCATTCTAAAGTTCTGGATTTCAGCTCCGAGATTTGATTTGCTTACATGTCATATCAACTTCAGGTAGAGAAGAATGAACGGCTTGCATGCGAGTTCAAAAGCACTTCTCTGAATGGGTACAGTTGAAAATTAAGTTCCTTTCTGCTCGAATCTCTAATACTCACCATGTGCACCGCCCCACGCAGCCAAGGGCCGACCCTTCCTCACTCTCTTACTTTTACCTTCAGTCGGTATGATTCCCCATCTCGATGTACTTTCCCCAGGATCGGGAGGTCTCACGTTGGTCAGGGCGACCGTTTGTTACTCACGCATGCGGTACTGAATCTGAGAATGAGTGATTGGATAATGTAGAGGGAGATTTGTACTGCATCACACCTATGCCATACCTGTCCTATAATGTGACACCAGATTGTAGAGGGAGGTTTTAATTCTATCTGTGCTTAACCTATTGGACTTCATGACATGCTTTGCTGATAACCAGTATATACACACACACACATGCGCATGCGCGCACACACACACGCATACATTTTTGTTGTTATGAGTCTTTGCTGGTTAGGGCGATGACAAGATTCTATTCACAACAAATTATTAATACAACCTTACGAAAGATGGAATTATTAATAGGAATAAAATTTAACAATTTGGTTAAAGTACCCCAAGTGGTCTCGGAGTATGATTCCTGCTGTTGGTATTTGAGATCAAATGTGCATGAAATGCTGAGTTCAAATCCCGGACATGCCCTGTGATGTTGTTTCCTATTGCCCAATTCGCAGGTTCTGTTCATTTCTTCCCGCTACAGACGGGGGGATTGGTTCACATGGGGCTTGGTTTGAGAATTTGAGTACAAACTGCAGGGAATCTATCATCACAACACGCTCACTCGAAAACAGCTTTCAAAAGGGTTGACTTGGAAGGAGACATTCATTTTATCATCATTCACCTGTTCAAGAGACCCCACAATTGCCCATTCAGGCAGTTGAGGCAGTTGGCTGGATGTTTCTGTTTATTCATTGACGAGATGTGGGTGTCTCTGGCTCGGCCGGCATTTATTACCCATCAGTAATTCCCTTGAAAAGGTGGCGGTGAGCTGCATTCTTGAACTGCTGCAGTCTATTGGTATAGATACATCCATAGTGCTGTTAGTGGCGGGGGAGCGGTTATTCCAGGACCTTCTTCCAATGACGATGAAGGTTCAGCGATACATTTCCAAGTCAACATTGTGATCGGCATGGAGGGGATTCTCCTCGTGATAACGGTCTTGGGTTTGCAAAGTGCTGTCTAAGGTGTATTTGGTGAGTTCCTGCACCGATCAGGCAAGTGGGGTGTATTCACTCACATTCCCGAGTTGTGCCTTGTAGATGGTGGACATGTTCTGGGGAGTCAGGTGAGTTATTCGCCGCAGGATTCCCAGCCTCTGACCTGTTCTTGTGACCACTGCACGAATTGATAAAATGTGTGTTGAGTCAAAATAGGAGCATCACTTTTCCTGCTCAGTGTGCAGTGGATACTCAGCACTTCTATTTCATTTTTTTCTGAATGCATATTGAGGCATATGTAAGAGCTAATGTCATATGCATGCACAGTATTACATTCAAGTAATATTCGAGTGTTGATTCTCTGAGGGGAATGGTTACTGGTTTGGCAGTCTTATAGTCTTTGGACAGCAGTTTGAATTCCACCACGGCGGGTTAACTCAGCAACTCAATTCAAGGGCAATTAGAGGTGATTGTAAATGAAGGAAGACAATCTCAATGATGGACCTTTTCCTCACAAGTAAACGCAAAATTTTGACAAAGTTTCTACCTGAAACTTTCGAAACGTCGGGCCAATATGCAACAACTGTCATATTTTCACATGTGGGCCAGTGGCGCAATGGATAATGAGTCTGACTACGGATCAGAAGATTCCAAGTTCGACTCCTGCTTGGCTCGGTGCAAACGTTTAAATGATGAGTACAGAGCAAAGATAAAATTGCTGTAAAACCGAGATTTGAGTAATATTCAGCAACTAACTAAAATCGTATAAATGACCCACACTATACATGAGAATGCTTAATTAATGTTTCGGCCCAGTTTCAAACCGCGGACTTTTCGTGTGTTGGGCGAACGTGAGAATCACCACACTTATCTTTTAAACAAAATCAAGTACCTTTAAAAGGAACAGATTTAAGAATGATCTACCAGTTATAGTCGATGCCTCTTTATTCTGTCTGTGAAACATTCTGGCGCCTAAATCTCGTTCATCTATCGGAAGTCCAGCAGGTCCGCACTGATTCTCGATTTCCTCATCGGTCTGAATGGTTTTTACTACTTCTTTATTGCGAAGAGAAATTCTAAAAAGATGCGTGTGGGAAATGTGCACCATTTACGATTTCAATTATGTCTGTCTTTTTGAGCACACAATACTATTAGACATGTTTCAGATGGTGATTAACTATGTTGGTCTTCAACTATAAACACATTAAATTCTTTTGTGGACAGAACGAGTTGCGAATACGTGTAAAAACAAGTCATTTATTTCCAGCCATTGCTTCCCAAAATGCGGCATTTCTGATTCTCCGAAATTGATTTGAGGCCGATGGCAAAGGCAACATAACATTGGATTCGCATGAGGTTGAGCAATGAACATACACCATGCAGACTTTTCTCACGCTTCATGAGAAAGATCCAACAGTGTTTCTGCCCGGTTTCGGGCCGGGGATCTTTCGTGTCTAAGGCGAACGTGATAACCACTACACTACGGAAACAGCTAACAGCAAGCTACAGCAGATATAAATCGGCCTGTTTGCGATGTTCAACTTCGCTGTGTTGCTGCAGGTTCCAATGGTTAGACTGAGAGTCCATGTCACTTTATTCAGGAAGATAACCGTGACTTTAAATCTGAATGCTCAACTTATCTTGAACTTCAAAATTTAAAAGGGCTCGCCTCGCAAATATCTAAGGGAGCAATGATTTCTGCCCATTCATTAATGCATAATTCTCATCTTCCTTCCAATAATTTCAAACAATTGTACTCAGTAATAAAAGCAAATTGCTGCGGATGCTAGAATCGGAAACCAAAACAGAAAATGCTGGAAAATCTTACAAGGCCTGGCAGCTTCAGTCAGGAGAGAAAAGAGCAGATGTTTCGAGTCCAGATGACACTTTATCAAAGCTCATTGTACAATTGTACTCAGTATTTGTTTCAATATTTAATATCAATGCATAATTTAACACATATGTCTTCATTATGAATTGAATATCTCTGAAATTGAACATCACTGAATTGCAAACATAACTGACCAACAGAATGAAGCGAATCACCGGGTAATACAGATCGCAAATTTGAGATTGACTATGGTCAGCTTTTAAACAAAGTCAACTCCATTTAAATGGAGGAGAATCAAAAATTATCTGTTCGTGACACTTGAGCCTTTTTTATTATGGGTGTGAAACATTCAGGCGCATAAATTCCGGCCCTTTACAGGAAAGTCCAGTAGATCCGCGCTGAGTCTCGGTTCCCTCATCTGTCTGAGTGGCTTTTCCTGTTTCTTAGTGACGAAAAACCATTTAAAAAAAGATTCTTCTGTGAAATGTGCGCCATTTCCTCTAGTTCACTTACAGTAACACTTGTATCTGTCTTTTTGAACACACACTACTATCAGATATTTCAAATGGTGATTAACCATATTAATCTGCATCTATAAGCCCATTAAATTCTGTTGTAGTCTGAACGGGATGCGAATAAGTGCTCGGTGTCAAAATCGAACTTTCCTGTCAGTGCGTCAGAAAAAGTCGTTTCGTATTTCACAGAAAACACTTGAGAGTGATGCCAGAGCAGTGATAACATGCCTTGAACATCGGGTTTCGGATAATGTTGTAACTATGACTCTCTTAGAAGGGTCTCACTAGAGAGTCATCTCTGGGTAGTTACCTCTGTGAATGTTATTGGCGTGTTTTGGCATTCACAGTGAAGTTGTGCCTCCTCGCGGCCCCGTCGGTAACCTTGGTGGCTTGCCACCAAGGGCTAAACAAGCAATTTTCCCTTACCTGACCTGAGAAAGCTGAATGAATGTTTCTGTGCGGTTTCGAAGCGGGAACTGTTTGCGTGTTACAGGAACGTGATAACCACGATACTACAGAAACAGCTTAAAACAAGTTAGAGTAAATCTGCCTGTCTGCAATGTTCAACTCCGCTGTGTTGCTGCAGGTTCCGATGGTGAGACTGAGAGCCCATGTCACTTAATTCAGGAAGATAACCGTTACTGTCAATCTAATTGCTCAGCTTATCTTAAACATCAAAATTTAAATGGGTTCGTCCCGCAAATATCTAAGGGAGCAATGATTTCTGCCCATTCATTAATGCATTATTCTAATCTTCCTTCGAATAATCTGAACCATTTGTACTCAGTAATAAAAGCAAATTACTGCGGATGCTGGAATCGGAAACCAAAAGAGAAAATGCAGGAAAATCTCACAAGGTCTGGCAGTAAGGATAGAAATTAGCTGACATTTCGAGTCCAGATGAGACATTGTCAAAGCTCATTGTACAATTGTACTCAGTATTTGTTTCAATATTTAATATCAATGTATTATTTAACACACATGTCTTCATTATGAATAGAATATCTCTGAAATTGAATATCACTGAATTGCAAACATAACTGACCAACAGAAGGAATCGGTTCACCGGGTAATACAGATCACAACTTTTTTGATTGACCATAGTCAGCTTTTAAACAAAGTCAGCTACATTTAAATGGAAGGGATTGAAAAGATATCTGTTAGTTACGCTTGAGCTTTTTTATTATGGGCGTGAAATATTCAGGCGCATAATTTCCGGCCATCTTTTGGAAAGTCCAGTAGATCCGGACTGAGTCTCCATTCCCTCATCTGTCTGAGTGTTGTTTCCTATTTCTTTGTTATGAAGAACGATTTTAAAAAAGATTCTTCAGGGAAATATGCTCCATTTCCTCTCGTTCACTTGCAGTATCACTTGTGTCTTTCCTTTTTAGCACACCCTACGATTGGACATGATTCAGATGGTGATTAACGATGTTAGTCTGCACCTATAAACCCATTCATTTCTGTTGTAGACTGAACATGGTGCTATTATGTGCATTGCGTCAAAATCGAAACGTTTCTTTCCTGTCAGTGCGTCAAAAATAAATCGGCATTTCTTATTTTACAGAAAACATTTGAAGCCGAGGTCAGAGCAATGATAATATGGTTGTAAGGTCGAGATTCGGATAATGTTCAGCAACGTACTGAAATCATACCGATTCCCCCCACCCGACATGAGAAAGCTTAATGAACGTTTCAGCCCGGTTTCGAGCCAGAAACTTTGCGTGTGTTCAGCGAATGTGATAACCACTACACGACAGAAACAAGAGACAGTACCACGCCTCCAATTCGCCTGACTACAATGTTCAACTCCACTGTTTTGCTGCAGGTTCTCATGGTTAGATTGAGAGCCCATGTTACTTAATACAACAACAACTCCGTTACTATCCACCTGATTTCTCAACTCATCAAAATTCAAAAGCGTTCTTCTGGGAAATGTCTATGGGAGAAATGATTCCTGCTAAATCATTAATGCATCATTATCATCTTCCGTCGAATAAAAATTATCCAGTATTTGTCGTTATTCAACATTTTATATCAAACATAACTGACCAACAAAAGGAATCGAGTCACCGGTTAATAGATGTAACTAACATTCAGGCGCTTAAAAAATTCTGTCCATCTATAGGAAAGTCCAATAAATCCGCACTAAGTTTCGATTTTCCCATTTGTCTGAGTGTCTTTTTTCTATTTCTTTATTATGAAGAACGATCTTTAAAAAAGAAGGCTCCTTCATTTCACTTACAGCATCACTTGTGTCTGTCTTTTTGAGCACGCACCACTATTAGACATGTTTCAGATGGTGATTAACTATGTTAGTCTGCATCTATTAAACCAACTAAATTCTGTTGTAAACTGAAGCAGATGCTAATATGTTCACGGTGTCAAAATAGGAACGTTTCTTTCCTGACATTGCGTCATAAAATTCAGCATTTCTGATTTTAGAGAAAGCATTTGAGGCCGAGGTCAGAGCAAAGATAATATGGCTGTAACATCGAGATTCGGATAATATTCAGCAAGAAACTGAAATCAGACAGACTTACCTCACCCTACATGAGAAAGTTTAATGAATGTTTCTGCCTAATTTCAAACCGGGATCTTTTTTGCGTTGGAGGCGAACGTGATAACAACTACACGACTGATACCGCAGGCTGCCGGTGTGTTGAAAAATGTCTGTTTGGATTTTCTGGCCGAGTCAGTGTTTTAGAGCAGGGGAAGAACCCCTGGAAATTAATTCACTTAATTCAGGATGTGAAAGAGAGTTTCACAAACTCGACCAATATACGATGCCACCACCGGGTGGCGTGACTTTCATTACGAAGTTTTCAAGTTGGCGCCTGAGAATCAATAAATGTCTTTTCTATTTGTCTCATTCAGTGAATTCATAGTGAGCAGAGAGCATGAGGATGCCACAGTAACTATGAAGCGGACAGATGAAGTCAGCAATACCCATTGAAGGTCACTTGTGTTCCCTGCTGTTGCATTGGCTGGAAATAGATATTGTTCAGCTAACATAAGGAGAGATGGAATTAGGCGCTTTGGAATCACAGAAAAATAGGCAGAGGAATCGACAGAAATGCAAGGACAATGACAAGTCAGTGAGAGAGTTAAGCGGAGACACAGTGAGAAAAATAAATAGACAAAGGGAGAAGCAATGGCTGAGATGGCAGCAGAAATTCAAGGAATATATGAAGTCAACAATATAAAGTACAATCTGATATGGGAAAGGTTTATCCTGAAACATCTACTCGATTGAACTGTGATTGTAGAGCATCAGGCCACTGGTTCATTTAAATAAGTTTAAATTTGGGGCACAGGTAAGGGCCCAGTTGGCTATGTAGAGAGTGGTCATCATTAACAATGGAATTTGATCAATGTAACAGAGTCAAAAACAAACATAGTGATCCCCTAACAAGTAAGGCAAATTATAAGGATGTTTGCAGATTTCTGAATTGGTGACTTATGATGAGAATAATGAAAGTCCTCATTCCCCAGTGCCATGCGACTTCTTGATTGATTAGTTGCAGTGGTCATGAATACGTGATGCATGAGCTCCCTCTGTTGGTGCTGAGTGGTAAATGGCCTTCTTTCTGGAGATTCAATGTATTCATTATATTTTCAAAATATGTTTCTGCCAAATCTTTCCTGATTTGTATTATTGTTACTGTGATGCAACCTGTAGATTTTACGACTCCTGTGAAATTGAATGCGAGTTGTTTTCTACACAGATAGCTTTGAAATTTGCTGTTGAGTGCAATGACGGTGGGTTCAATGCCTGTAACGTTTTGAGAACTGTCCCCAATTAACAAAGAAGGCTTTTATTCCCAACCGTTGTCGCAGCCAATTGAAACATTCCCACGACCAGGACATTAATTGTGTTGCAGCTTGAGGTATTTCCATTCACTGGTATCCAGCTCACCACCGACTGGTGGAGCCAGACCAGAAAAGTGGCATGATTGTCTTTTGGAAGAATGAGTCGAGTATGGTTCTGTGCTGGATCTGCCTGACAGATTGGATTCTGCAGTTTGTTTTCTCCATTGCGGCTGGAAAGAGTTAGGTGTCAATTGCATCTGCGGTTAACTTGGTTTCCTCTGTTTGTGTTTGAGCGGCCGAAAACTCACTTAACATCTGGCCATGAGTCTCAGCAATCCTTAGTCGCCACGGGCTCACATCTCCAGTGTTAAGCAGGTTTCTGAATGAGAGTGAGCCTTCTTTCTATCTCTGTGAGTCTGGACGCGCAATGATAAACGGCAGCATCAGTCAGGCTCAGATCAAATATACTTAAACTCATGAATTTGTACGAGGTCTGGAGGTAGACGTAGAGTCATGAAGTCATAGAGTTAACAGCATGGATCCAGGCCCTTCGGCCCAACTTGTCCATGCCGCCCTTTTTTTAAAAAATCCAAAGCTAGTCCCAATCGCCCGCATTTGACCCATATCCCTCTATACCCATCTTACCCATGTAACTGTCGAAATGCTTTTTAAAAGACAAAATTGTACCCGCTTCTACCACTACCTCTGGCAGCTTGTTCCAGACACTCACCATCCTCTGTGTGAAAAAAACTGCCCCTCTGGACACTTTTGCATCTCTCCCCTCTCACCTTAAACCTATGCCCTCTAGTTTTAGACTCCCCTACCTTTGGGAAAATATATTGACTGTTTAGATGATCCATGCCCCTCATTATTTTATAGACCTCTATAAGATCACCCCTCAACCTTCTACGCTCCGGAGCAAGATTTCCCAGTCTATCCAGCCTCTCCTTATAACTCAAACCATCAAGTCTCGGTAGCATCCTAGTAAATCTTTCCTGCACTCTTTCTAGTTTAATAATGTCCTTTCTATAATAGGGTGTACAGAACTGTACACAGTATTCCAAGTGTAGCCTTACCAATGTCTTGTACAACTTCAACAAGACGTCCCAACCCCTGTATTCAATGTTCTGAGCAATGAAACCAAGCACGCTGAATGTCTTCTTCACCACTCTGTCCACCTGTGGCTCCACTTTCAAGGAGCTATGAACCTGTACCTCTAGATCTCTTTGCTCTGTAACTCTTCTCAATGACCTACCATTAACTGAGTAAGTCCTGCCCTAGTTCAATTTACCAAAATGCATAACCTCGCATTTATCTAAATTAAACTCCATCTGCCATTCGTGAGCCCGCTGGCCCAATTTATCAAGATCCCGTTGCAATCCGAGATAACCTTCTTCACTGTCCACTATGCCACCAATCTTCGTGTCAACTGGAAACTTCCTAAACATGCCTCCTTTTTTCTCACCCAAATCATTAATATAAATGACAAATAACAGTGGACCCAGCACTGATGCCTGAGGCACAACGCTGGTAACAGGCCCCCAGTTTAAAAAACAACCCTCTACAACGCCCTGTGGCTTCTGTCATCAAGCCAATTTTGTATCCATTTTTAGCTACCTCCGACAGAGCGATATTAGCTACATAGAAGCGACTTTTAAAAACATCTGCTTTGTTTTCATAACTATCAGTATCTTTCCGCACTATAAACACGGGCTGCGTGTCTGGATGTTGTCGGTACCAGTGCAGCCGATAGTCGCTCTCTGCTCCTTAAAAGTGGAGTCACAGGTGGACAGAGTGGTGAAGAAGACATTCAGCGTGCTTGGTTTCATTGCTCCAGGTTAAAGTCACGATCTCGCCTTCTCTCTTAACATCTGATGTGAGCGGCTGGGTGACAGAATCTCCATGTCTCAAATATGGAAATAACAACACAGAAAATGGTCAGAAGGGCGTATGATTAATTTGTGGTCTGGAACCAAGCTTGGGAAACGTGTGAAACAGTGCAATGTTTTTTGCACGTAATTACCTGTCAGGAATGATCCCCACAGCAGCTGCATTGCCGCTGTCGCTCTGTAAAAGGGGAGCTGCGTGTTTGATTTTATCCGGTCTAATCCCAGCCTTCAATAATCAGCTTCCTTTTTTCGTATGTTCTCAGCTCCCTCCCTTCTGTCTCCAGTGGTGCTGTGTGACGCCCAGGTGGTGAGATAGCAGACAGTAACAAGACGCACCGTGAGCTGGATTAATATAATCAGCCTTACAGAGAGAACGTACACATTTAGCGATTGACTTGGGGAAGAATGTAGAAAAATGGGGTACAGGAACATGGGAACAGCAGTAGGCCATTCTGTCCTTCGATTCTGCTTCGTCATTCAGTTAGATCAGGGCTGATCAGCCTGAACGCAACTTTCCCGCGCTATCTGCATCGCGCTTAATGCCATTAGGCTCCCAAAAGCTGTTGATTTTTTTGAACATGCTCAATAATTGACATTCCACAAAAAAACCCTTATTTTCTTACTGTGACCCGGAAGCTAATGGAGGCTAAATAGTTCTGTCCTTGTTTTTTTTTTCTCAATACGTCCATTAGCCTTATTATCAGGACAGTTTTAACAGTGATTCCCGTGAATTGTTTCTGTGTGTGGGACATGGATACCACTAGTTGTCCATCGGTAGTTGAGATCAACCACATTGTTTTGGCTTTGGAGTCACGTGTAGGCCAGACCAGGTAAGGACGGCAGATTTCATTCCCCAAAGTACATTAGTGAACAAAATGGGTTTTTCCGACAATCGACAATGGCTTCATGGTCGTCAATAGATTCTTAGTTGTCGATATTGTTTTAGTTGAATCGGGTCCGCGCAACATTCGCTGAGTTTCTGGATTAATAGTCTCAGGATAATACCCCCTCGGCCATCGCCTCTCCTGTTGTGAATATCAGCAATACCGAAAATGTATAGAAGCACCACAGAGTGAATCATGCTCTATTTATAGCCCAATATTATTACCATTCTCTGGTCCGTTCATCTTGTCACTCTGGGGCATTGGTTTTTTTTCATACCAGGCTCCCTCTGGTTTCTGTCACCGCGTCTCTCAGTCCACAGTAATACACCGCGCTGTCCGACAGCCGCAGCTCACACATGCTGAAGTTCCCCTCGCTTTTCGACCTCTCGATATATGCAGAAAATAGTGTTCCCACACCCTTTGCACTGGGAATATCTCCATAATAAGAGATATAGATCAAGAAGATGGGGGCTTTCTCCGTTCTTTTTGCTGGGAACCTTCTCCCGGTCCTGGCGATACAATTGAATGTAATATGCACCAGCTGGTGCGCAGTTAACCTATTGGTCACCGGGGCATTGAGTTTAAAACATGGCGAGTCATACTGCAGCTTTATAGCACGTTAGTTCGGCCGCACTTGGAATATAATTTTCAATTTTGGTCGCCACACTACCAGAACGATGTTGAGGCTTTGGAGAGGCTGCAGAAAAGATTTACCAGGATGTTGCCTGGCATGGAGAGCATCAGAATCATAGAAACCCTGCCGTACAGAAGGAGGCCATTCGGCCCATCGAGTCTGCACTGACCACAATCCCACCCAGACCCTACCCCCACATGTACACGTTAATCCCTCAAACCTACGCATCTCAGAACTCTAAGGGGCAATTTTAGCATGACTAATAAACCTAACCCGCACATTTTTGGACTGTGGGAGGAAATCCGAGCACCTGGAGGAAACCCACGCTGACACGAGGAGAATGTGCTTACGCCACAGACCGTGACCAAAGCCGGGAATCAAACCCAGGTCCCTGGAGCTGTGAAGAAGCAGTGCTAACCACTGTGCTACCATGTCGCCCATTAGCTAAGAAGAGAGGTTGGAGAAACTTGGTTTGTTCTCACTTGAACGACGGAGGTTGAGGGACGACCTGATCCAAGTCTACAAGATTCTGAGGGGCATGGCTAGAGTGGATAGTCAGAAGGTTTTTCCCAGGGTGGAAGAGTCAATTACTAAGGGGCATAGGTTTAAGGTACGAGGGGCAAGGTTGAAAGGAGATTAATGAGGTAAGTGTTTTACATCGAGTGTGATGGGTGCCTGGAACACGCTGCCGGGGGAGGTAGTGGAAACAGATACGATAGTGACATTTAAGGTGCGTCCGGACAAATATATGAGTAAGGTGGGAATAGAGGGATATGGTCCCCGGAAGGATAGCGGGTTTTAGTTCAGTCGGGCAACATGATCGGTGCAGGCTTGGAGGGCCTAAGAGCCTGTAACTTTCTTTGTTCTTTGTTCTTTGAGTCCCATTAAATGGAATGGGTTCAATCTATAATTGTTTGGGTGAAGATATTTACATGTATTTCCGGTCTCTCCAGCGATTGGTTAATTCCCAAACGAATCAACTGGTGACGTCCAATCATGTCCCTGATTCTCCAATTCATCCAATCAGCTCACAGAGCCTTTGTTCTCCAGTTTATTACGTCAGAGCAGGGCCAGTGAATCAATGAAGTTGTTTTCCCCACAGCGGGACCGAAACGAGGATTCACCGCAATGTTGGCCCTTTAGCCAAGACAGCTTCTGAGGTGGTGACAATGAGGTAAATGGTTAATGCTGTCCTTGTAACAATGTCGGGAGTTCCCATTCAACAGTCTGAATATTTTGCATATCCTTTTTCACGTTATATGAACTTGAAAATATCTACAACGAAGAACGAATGTTCCAAAATACCATTTTTGATTTTGATGCCCTTGCATTTAATATCAGCGGGGTTCTTGTCAAACATTTTGGAGGGCCGAAGGGCCTGTTTCCTGTGCTGTACTGTTCTCAACAGTGGGTGGGGGCGGTGGCCGGGGAAGGGGTGTGCTTCCACAGGTTGATCTTCAGATTCAATGTCACCGAGGAGATCCATCTACCTGCCTAAAGAATGTTCCTGGAGACCCATCTTCTTTCTCAGGAGGTCCATGTCCACCTCAGAATTTCTATTACCGAAATTGACCTCATCCAAAACTCTCGGAGGCAATGAGTTCCAGGTCCTGAGCACTCGCTGTGGAAAAGATGTTGCTTCCAAATCTTCTTCGCCCCCGCCTTGCCCAATATCTTAAAAATTGCCCCTCCCCCTCTAAACTTGCCCTAATCTTGTCCACCTCGATTAAATCGCTCCTCAATCTCCTTCGCTCCAATGGACAACAATCCCAGCATCACAAACCAGAAACCTCTGGCTAATTTGAACTTTTCAAAACTAAACTTACTCCAAAGAAATTCCTCCATCTGATTTAACTGAAATTTGTCAACTTTTAAAAAACATTTCTGTGTATTTTGCTTCTTAAAATTAAACATGTTTAATCAGAGTTCATCAACGTTTTAGAAAATGTTTTCACTATTTTGAAAAACGTAATGTTTCCACGTATTTTTCGAGAAATTTCCAACTTTTTAAAAGGTAGCTTAAACTTGCTAACATATTTCCCCGAATACTTTAACGAGAATTCGTCATTTAAATAAACTATTTTTTAAAAAAAAACTTAATTGAACTTTATCAGTATTTTTTTCTTAAAATAGTCAACATTTTTTTGAACAATCATTGGCTAAGATAAATTTCATCACAGAAGCTGACTGCATTTGGTCAACATTTCTCTGAATTGGTCAACACACATTTTTCACCCACACGAATATGGAGTTTGTGAACTACTGTTAAATTATTACACCGAGCCAGCCAGGAGTCGAACCTGGAATCTTCTGATCCGTAGTCAGACGCGTTATCCATTGCGCCACTGGCCCACAGCAAAGCCGCATGCAGCAATGTTTACATATCGGTCCGAGGCTTCAAAATCGGCAGAAACATGGTCAAAACATTTTAATGAGGAAATGTTGCATAATTAAATTTTTCTCTACTCACTTACAGTAATTCTACTTTGCCTTGAATTGAGTTAACCTGCTGTGTTGGAATTCGAACCCTGGTTCCCAAAGCTTCAGCCTGCTTCTCTGCGTTATCAATCCAGCGTCAACAACGTGACTCGAAACCGTACCCCTCCCGCCAGTGAATCCACGATTGAATATTACCTGAATGTAGTATCTTACAATCATATGACATTGGCCCTTACTTGAGCCACAAAATACATTCAGGAAAAGAAAAAAGTGCGGAAAATTCACGACAAACTGAGCAGGAAAGAAGACACACCTATTCTGACTCAGCACGCATGTTATCAGTTTATTCAGTGGCTAAAAGAGCAGGGCAGAGGATGGGAATCCTGTGGGAGTAACTCACCTCCCGACTCCCACAAAACAGTCCACGATCGACGTGGCACAAGTCAGGAGTGCGATAGAATATTCTCCACTTGTCTGCATGATGCAGGAATCCACCAAAGGCATTTTAGACAGCATCTCCCAAACCCAAGAGCGCTTCCACCTGGCCCCTGCCACCCCCCCCCCCCGCCCCCTCTCCCCCCCTCCCCCCTCCAACGCCACACAGCCAACACCACACTCAATTCCCTCAGCATTCTGATTTGGAAATATATCGCCGTTCCTCCACTGTCATTGGGACAAATTCGTGGAATTCCCTCCCTAACAGCACTGTAAGTGTACCTGTACAAATGGATTACAACGTTTCAAGAAGGCAGCTCACCACTACTTTCTCAAGGCTAAATACTGATGGGCAGTGCATGCTGATCTAGCCAGCGACACCCACATGAACAAAAAGAATCATCCAGGCAGCTCACTGAACCCATAATCATGGGGCCAGCTGAAGAGGTGAATGGAGATAAAATGAATGTCAAGTTACATAGCCAACCCTGTTGATCATATATTTATTTTCGAGCGAGTGTGTTGTGCTGATAGTTTCCGCACAGTTTGTGCTCAGGTTCTCAAACGAAACCCCATGTGGACCAATCCCAATGTCTGCAATGCAAAGAAAAAAACAAAACCTGCAGCTCATGAAATCTGATCAAATCTTCGTGGGAGAGGGCGGCACAGTGGCTAATTCTGCTGGCTCACAATACCAGGGACCTGGTTTCGATTCTGGGGTTAGTCACTGTCTATGTGGATGGAGATATACAGCTTTTTAAAGTTGCAGCAGTAGCTCACCGATAGTCCCAGTGACCTAACGCGTAAGGCACTGGCTTCCTAAACCAGGGAGCATGTGTTCGAGGCACTTCTGGGATGCGGCTTATTTTAACACTTAGGTGTCCAACATTGGCAAATGCATTTCTTGCCAACTAATCCTGGCTATTTCTGGGCAGATATGTTTTGGGTGGTACATTGGTTAGCACTGCCGCCTCAAAACGCCAGGGTCCGAGGTTCAAATCTGGCATCGGGTCGCTGTCTGTGTGGAGTTTGCACATTCTCCCGTGTCTGCATGGGTTTCCTCCGGGTGTTCCGGTTTCCTCCCATTGTCCAAAGATGTGCGGCTAATGTTGATTGACCGTGTTAAATTGGCCCTAGTGTCAGGGGTATTAGCAGGGTGAATGCATGTAGTTACAGGAGTGGGGCCTGGATGGGATTGTGGTCAGTACAGACTTGATGGGCCGAATTGGCCTTGTTCTGTACTGCAGGGATTCTATGATTCTAATGGAACCTTATAACATTCTGACCGGGTGAAACAGGGTAGATTCAGAAAGAATATTCTCGTTAGTGGGGAGTCCAGAACTCGGGATAATAGTTTGAGGATAACGGCTGAGATGATGAGACTTCCTTCAGCCAGAGAGTGGTGAATCTGCAGAGTTCACTCCCACAGAAAGTAGTTGAGGCCAAACACTATGATTTCAAGAGAAGTTTAATATAGCTCTTGGGGCTAAATGGCGGATCAGGGTATTGAATTTGATTATCAGGCATGACAACAATGAATGGTAGATGATGTTCCAATGACCTACTCCTGCTTTCGATGTTTTGATGTAACAGGGATAAGAAGAAACAGTAGGGCTAGTCTCGGATTTCAACTCGGGATCTCGGTGGTTAAGGCATACCAAAATGCGATTCATACCCCTGCATCAAGGAGCCTATAAGCAGCCACTGATTGAAAGAAAATATGTTCTCTTGGCCATTCACAGCCGATCAGATAACTGCAGCGAAGGCGGAAGATGCTGCAGAAACCTAGGAATTCAGGCAGAATTTGTTGACAGGGAAACAAATCTCATCTTTTACATCCATGGCCTTTCATTACAACAGGAAAAGGTGAAAAATGTGGGAATTTGAAACGACTGAAACTCAGGAGGGAGGAAATGTAACAACAGGAATAGTCTGGAAGTCAGGAGAAATGAAACGATTAGTTTTATTTATTATTGTCACATGTATTAGTATACAGTGAAAAGCATTTTTTCTTGCGCGCTATACAGACAAAGCGTACTGTTCATAGAGAAGGAAACGGGAGCGCAGAATGTGGTATTACAGTCACTGTCAGGGTATAGACAAAGATCAACTTAATGCAAGGTAATGTCCATTCAAAAGTATGATGGCAGCAGGGAAGAAGCTGTTCTTGAATCGGCTAGCACGTGACCTCAGACTTCTGTATCTTTCTCTCGAAGGAAGAAGATGGAAGAGAGAATGTCCGGGGTGCGTGGGGTCCTTAACAATGCTGGCTGCTTTGCCGAGGCAGCAGGAAGCGTAGACAGAATCAGTGGATGGGAGGCTGGTTTGAGTGATGGATTGGGCTCCATTCACGACTCTTTGTAGTTTATTGCGGTCTTGGGCAGAGCAGAAGCCATATCAAGCTGTGATACAACTTGAAAGAATGTTTTCTATGGTGCACCTGTTGTAGGTAAAAAACCTCTGACACTGTTAGTGGTTCAAAATGCAGTGTTTATTTTCACAATTGTGGGAGAAGTGAGGTTCCTAACAGTGAACCCCCAGCCTTCTCATCGAACACAAGTAAGAACAGAGTTTATATATGTCCCGGGCCCCGCCCTCATTACATTGCAAAACCTGAGATGGCTGTCATTGTTCATGGTGAGATTCTTGTTGTTTTAGCAGTGTCTTCCTCTGCGTAGTTTGTCCGATCTCCAAGGCCACGATTGTTCGTCATTTATATTCTTGAAACAACATCACAGGTTTTGCACAAACAAGTTAACTAATCTACATACAGATTTGTATAATACTTTATATCAGGATAAGATGAATAACGTATGATGAATATATATATATATATATGAATCTATGGTCATACAAAGACAGAAGGTATACATGTCAACTCCATCGTGTTAAACAAAGGTACATAAAAATGGAGACTGTTTAGCTTATTTCGAGCTGGGTTAATCGCATTTCTTGATAACAAATGGAGACAGATGAATAGCTGTTCCTTTTATCTGGCACAGACATGAAAAACACCGAACTCTGACAAAAACATGGACTCTGCAGTGTTCTCAACAAAATTACAGAGTTTGGGTCTTAATGCTTAAGTGTGACAAAGTTCATTAACCCATTCCCGACTGCACTCCCCCCTTTTGGTCGGATGCCAGGTCCAAACATGGCATTTATGACCAACTCAGAACCACATGTTTTCGGGGAATGGGCCTAGCTCCTTAGTTGGGAGGTCTGCCCCCTCCACCTGTACACTTGCGACTGTCATAATTCGCGCTGTTACTGTTTTGCAACAGGCATTCAATAATGCCATACAAACACAGCAAGTAATTACAATTACAATTAATACAATCAATCCATGCATCAGGTATGAACCCCACGACCCAACCATTGCCCCAGCCAGCCAGGAGGGTTATACTCATGATATTGGTTCCCTTCTTCCTGTATTGCTTTTGCTACTTGTTTAATATGATCTGCTAAGCGAGTTATATTCTCCGAAGCTTCGGGAATATACGTACAGCATTCGAAGCCAGCTATGGCACATGTTCCTCCTTGGGAGGCTAGCACATAATCGAGTTCCAATCAGTTCTGTAACGCCACAGTCCGAATAGCTACGACCTCTGCTGACATTTCAGAGATGGCCGTGCTCACCTCCTCGAACCCATCCTTAGTCTTATTTGCAACTTTCTCTAGGGTTGAGGCCATCCGTATCAGTTCCTGTGCTGTCTTTGCCGTCCCAAAAAATTGGTAGGCTATCATGAAGAACCGTTCTGTCTCACTAATGGCTCGCTTAGCCCTAAGCAGGTGTATTTCGGGGTGGTCCCATAAGTCAGTGTAATGGTGAATATAAGGCACCACATATGCCAAATAACACGATCCTGTCCAATTCCAGGGAAGCCACGGATAGGCATTGTTTCCACAGACAAAATAGGTACCATTATATGCAGTCATCTCGCTTACATAAGCGGAGGAGAGGCTAACCGGGACAGTGGCTATGGGGCACTGGATTGTGACCTGTATCATGGCCTCAGCGTCATCAGTGATATCAATCTGTTGTATACAGTAGCTACGGCCAACAGGTATGGTTCCATTTCTTGTCAGGCAGATAACTTCCCTCTGTTTATTTTTCACAACAAAGTAGGGTGGGGATCCTGATCTGTCGTAGCCGGGCTGGTAATTCTTCTTAAAGGACGATAAAGTGCACCCTCCGCCCCCTAGCCTTGAAACAACATCACTGTTGCTGATACCCTGCATAGTGGTACCCGATGGGGTTTTAAATGTCAGTTGCATTGTCCCTTTCTGGGTTCCATTCTGATTTAAAACCCATTCAATTACTTCTAGAGCTGATAAATGGATAGGAAATAAGGGAATTCCTCCCTTTCCTCCATGCATGGGAATGTGTGAACAGACCCAGCACTTGGTCAGATTCGATTGTGATGCTCTCCTGGTACCAGATAAGACATATACACAAAGATGTTCATACAATAGACAGAGTCATCGTTACAGAGATGATCATTGTGCTTCATCCCTAACTCCTCATAATTCAATTTATATTCTCCTGCTATGGCTAACAGGGCCAGGGTCGTGAGCATCAGCATGAGAAGCATCTTATCACTTACTAATATCCCGCCCGACCGTTATACAATGGTCCAAAGGCTATATCGCCCACGCACAACACCGCGGATCCGCGAACCCGTTCAGCTTGCTTGGAGGTCACTTTGTTTGCTTATATCTGTAAGTGGAGTATATCACATATTTTTCCAATTAATTTCAGCATATTCAATTGAGTATATACAGGCACAGATATCTCCACTAATTATAACTTCATGCGGCTCATTTCATTTTTGTACAAGCCCTGATTTGTTAGGTAATATTTTTACTTGGACATCCCACTGTTGGGACTGTCAGGGAGCATGTCAAGCTCTCTCTGCATCTCTTATTTCTTGATTGTCTTTTACCGATTTATGCATCCCTTTTAGTTGGGTGCTTAGTTCCAAAACATATCTCTTGATTTTATCTTTTAGTGGACCTACATCGGTCCCACCTGTTATGGTGCTTTTTGGTAATTGCATCGTCCGTCCTGTCATTAGCTCATAAGGGGTTAATCTGGTTGTTTGGTTTGTAGCAACCCTTAAACTCATTTAGTATGGTGGGCAATACCTTCATCCACGTTTTTTTCCCGATGTCTGTATGGCCTTCGCCAGTGCAAAGTAGTTTTGCCCAATGTAATTAATTGTGCTATGCTTTAAGCTAATTTAAGCTCATTTGGCCTCGGCAGCTTGGAATTCTGAGTCCAATTAGAAACTTAGCTGAATTCTCTGAAAGTACAATGTAAGGTAAACAAACTTTCTCATGGCCAAGTTGTTAATGTCGCTGGAGACTGCTTGTATGCAATAATAATATCTAATTTAGTTATGCTTTAGAAACAGATGTTTTGTTTTGTTCAATCTCAGGCTGGTTTTTGGTTGCTCTCTTTCCCTCTCCTTTCTCTAAAATAACCGTTATTTCGAAAACAATGCTTAAAGAAAGGCATATTTACTTCAGATCAGTCAAGTTTATTCTGAAGAAATAAACAGACCCTTCAGTTGGCTTAGTGCGAATCACACAACACTTTGCACTGGCTGCAGCCGGACATTCTATCAAAAGGCATCGCTTTTCTCATTTAAATCACATACCATACAACTCTGATCGTTATATGATGTATTTTTACATTATATCTAATTTGATCATTTGTTTGTCCACATTTGAAAGTGCAATGTTTCAGCAGAAATGATCCTTCTATAGACAGATTGTCTCACAAGGTAAACACCAGTGTTTCGTGGTCATAGATGCCAATAGTTTATGCTGTCAGACACCGCTCTTTAAAAACACAGATAACCGAATAAGCAGTTTGTTGTGGGCAGTCGAATGCTGCAAGATTTTTGAGTCTGGCTGCAAAGCCAGTCTCCAACTCTTTTTCTCTCTCTCTTAAGTAATCCGGTTTCACTTCCTGTCATGTTAATGTTAATTGTGCAAGCTATTACAAATTATGGCAAAGAATGGTGACATGTTTGGAATAACTAGCCTTTTTTTCACAGACTTATGTTTTTATCAATACACAACATATATTATATCGGGTCTCTCAAAACCCTCTTAATTTAATTTTAAATTAATCTGTTTCCATTTTTAAACTGAGCTCCAGATCAGAATTCCTTGCACTTTCAGAACAGTAACAAGCACAATACATGTAACAATAACAAGAGTTACTTGATTAGAAATGTTTTGGTTTGCTTCCTAGCTGGCTAGGTTCTAAGCTTTGCAGTGTTCTTAGATTTGGAAAACCTTGAACAATAGATAGAACAATTCCAATGGCAGTGTATAATTTTAACTAGTTACACTATCAGAACTATAATCAATGTGAGATGATTTAAATGATGTAATTTGTTGCATGTTATCGGAACATCACACAAGTCTTGAATTTCATATCGGTAACTAACTGGCAACACAAGTTCCAATAATTCATGGTGTTCAATGGTTGGCATCAAATGCAAATTAAAAATACTCAAGGACAACGTCTTTATTTGTATTCACAACTGAGGTTTTAACTGATTTAATCTCCTGCTGTAACTTGGGATAATCGGAACTACGATTCATTGATTTGATAGACTTTAAACTGACTCATAGACAGTATATTCACCTCATTCTTTTGTTCCTGCTTTTCCATTTTTCACCAAATTACTTATGATTTTTTTAACTTCTCAACTACACTCTTATAATTTCAACTTCAAGACAAGGAAAGGCCACATGGTCCTTCCAAGGTTTAACTCCTTTCTCAACATTAAAACGAACAACAACAAAACATTCACGCAATCACGTTGTTAAACACACAGATACACACAGACACACATGGAAGCTTCCAACATTTATTCAGACTTAACATCTTAAACTGGGATGGAAGTAAAACATTTAAGAATACAGACCGTTGATTAACAGTCGCTTTTATGCTGCTGCCTTCCAAGCTGTAATTCAACTCAAAACAGAAGTAAATTCAAGAAATCTTATCACTTTAATCTTTAACCGTTTGTAACAAATACTTCCCCAGCATTTTCTTATCTCATTATTCCACTGAATTATTTCCCTCATCTCTAATTATATTAATTTGTCAATTTGGTATTATAGGCGGGCACTCCCTTTTAGCCCGTCTGTCTTTTAATACAGTTTCATGGTTGATCCATGTAACACATTTTAATTAGAATGCATTATGGCAGTATAATAATTCCCAGTATGACACACGCACTCCCATTCTATCTTATGTAACTCCCTTCTCTGTTAAATTTTGACTATAATCTTAAAATTACTGCAAGTCTTATAACTCAGAGGAACATAAACAAGTGATTAATCATCATTTCAAATACGCAGGAATAAGTTATTTATCTTTTCAACTTCAGTTCTATCAAAAATACATTTTCAAATTTAACAAAAGCCTGATCCAAATAATCCATTTATTTTATCACTTTTAAATATCCCTCCTAAAATAATTATCTTTCCACAGGCAGATGCAGTAACTCTCCTTACGACTCTTCAGATGTAACCTAATGCTATTATTCCCACATTCCTCAAATCTCTGTCCGATGCATTATCGTAAAATTTACTGGGGAACGTAATTTATTAAACTCGCATTGATCTGCTATACCCCATTCCACCGCATGAGGCTCTCGATCGCAATTACATCTTACATCTCTCTCTCTCTCTCCCTCCCTCGAGTGAGAGAAACTTACAACCTGTTTGTTTTCTTTTAACCCTTTATTCCCCTTTTAACTGTTTTGTTGCGGTAATTGGTGTATTCCTTTAACTGAGTCCAATGCTTCCAGACACCCCGACCTTACATATCGATGCAGGCACAGGTGTCTCCACTGATAATGACCTCATAGGAGCCTTTCCATTTGGGGGCAAATCCAGGTTTTCCTGGTAGTGTTTTTACCATAACCTTGCTGCCCGCCGGGGGTACCTCCGGGGTCTGTTCTAGTTTATTTTGCTCATCTATCACTATTTGTTTGTCCCATACTGTTTTCCGCATATCTTTCAATTGGGAGCTTAACTCTGATACATATCGTCTAATCCTGTACCGTAATGGGCCTACATCTGCACATTTCCGTGATCCATCCACAAACAGGACCAAATATGGTGCCTCCAGGGGCGCATCTTTTATTCTACTCTCCTCTACCTCTTCGTCTACGTCCCCACATGAGTGGGGAGACCCTTCACCTAACATTCCTTCTGCGGGGTTCATTCCCATGTCTCGTACAATGGTGATGGACTTAGTGGGTGGGAGAAGCACTGCCTCCCACTTCGCCCCTCTCATGTTTGAGACAGACCGCAATTTTCCTGTGTTCAGCATTTCCACCAAAGTATGTTTGGTGTGTAAAACAATCTTCCCCGTCATTATGATGGGCTCGCTGACCTTTACTGCCCATGCCGCGCAATCTAGTGCGGCTATACATCTGGGTAACCCGGTTACTACGGGGCCCTCCGCTGTGGAATAATAACACACGGGTCGCTGTTTGTCCCCATGGACCTGTGTGACTACTGCCGAATAAAACCCCCCTTCGTGATTACAATAGATAGGAAAATCTTTACTAGCGTCAGGCAGTCCAAGTCCTGGAGCCTTCATTAGTTCTACTTTTAGTTTACTCTGTGCCCTTTCCTGTTCTGATCCCCATTCGATAACTTCTAGAACGGGTTTCCCCCCTTTTACTAGCCTTTGTATTGGTTCGGCTAGCCTTGCGAATTCTGGTATAAAGTTGCGGCTGTAATTAAACAGTCCCAAAACCTTCCTTACCCCTCGGACGGTTACTGGTCTTGGCATTTGCTGAATGGCTGTTTTCCTGTCCAGTGGCATTTCTTTGGTCCCCTGGGATATCAGGTGTCCCAAATATAACACCTGCGCTTTCCCTATTTGGGCCTTCCTGGGGCTCGCCTTTAGTCCCTGTTCGTCTAAGTGTTTCAGGACTGAGTATAGTGCCGTCTGGTGATTATCTACACTGGGTCAATTCCACCACTCCTGTTCATTCGTATCGGGAATTTGGAACAACATTGGCAAGCCAGATACCTCTTTATCTTTCCTTTGATTCTCACATTCACTGATCCCTCTTCTTAATTGTTTTATTGTGGTAATTCTGCTCCAATAAGTGGGAGCATTCCCTCATACTCTCTGAATCTCTGTTTTACACTGGGTGACGGGTTTATAATTTTGCTTTTGGCCGTGCACCAGTTCCCCTCCGGGTTACTGGTGCTGAGTTGTATTCTAGCACTTCCCACTCCTCAGGAGGAGCGGTGTGGTCCCTGTGTGGACTCATTAGGAGGTAGAGGAACAGTTTCCTCTCTCTATTGTTTTTCTTCGAAGACTTGGTTTTGTTTCTCCAATTCTCTTATTCTGAATTCTAGTTCTCTAATCTTTTTTCTATCTTGCTCAATTAGTCCAGCTAACTGATGTATTAACAATACTCCTATCTTCTTTGCCTCATTTCTCTTTTCTTTATATATCCACATTTTCTGCTACTCTAAGGTCTGAGACGTATCCCAGCCATCCTTTTGCATCCTCTTTATTAATGCTTTTTTCTTTGATAAGTACACGTCAATGAGAGGACCTGCAGATTCCCTCATCCTTCATTATCTGCCATTTTGCAGATTTCACTACCCCCCTTTGGAGCCCTACAGTGCCTGACAAAGTGACCCAGTTTCCTACAATTATGGCACGCACCCCTTGGTTTAGCTCCTCCACTGTTTGCACGAACATTTTCCTGTTTTATTTGTAGGTATGGTTTCTCATCTGGTCCATCTCTAATTCCAGATGCCCAATTCCACTAATTCATCATAGATCTGGGTATTGAGAACTCCCATTTTAAGGATGTTTTGGTGAGCTGGCGACAGCCCGTCTTTAAATGCTTGTAAAAAGGCTCTATCTGTTCGGGCAGTTTCGGGTACTCCCCAACATTCTTGGTATATTCTAAAGAGTCGCTCCCCAAATTCGGAGGCTCTTTCACCCCTTTGTTGATTAACATTTTAATTTTTTCTTTGACATCAGCCCATTTCTTACCCGAGACTGAAACCTGTTCAATTAATCCAGCCAATTGATGAACTAAGAGAACTCCAATTTTCTTAGTTTTGTTTTTCTTTTCCTCTTCCAGCCATTTTTGTTGTTGGTCTAGTGGATGGTCTAAATCCCATCCCGCTGTTATCATCTGTTTTATGAGTCTGTCCCTCTTAGTCATAAATTCATTTATCAGGGACCCAGGGGGTCCCCACTGTCTTTGTCCCGCCATAACACTGATAAGTTTATACTCACCACCTGGAGTGACTTATTCTCCCTTCTTGCTCTCCCTCTCCCAGGTCGCTCTGATCGGAGTCCGGTGATACCTGTAAGGGTTGATCAGATCCCTCCGTACCACCGCTTATACTATTTTTTTTAAGCCGGCTTCTCCTTAGAAGGCTTTTCCTTCTAACTCTTACACATGAAGGCTTTTCCTTCAAACCCCGGCGATCACTCAGACAGTCTCTATCTCACTCACGTCTAAACATCACACACTCTTATCACAGATGATTACCCACTGCATTTTGACCCACTCTATTTAGAGTTCGATAATCTATTCCGGTGTCCCGGTCGTGGCCATTCGACTGGACCGTAAACAGATTATCCCGGACGAGCCCCCAATTGTTGTAGGTAAAAAACCTCTGACACTATTAGTGGTTCAAAATGCAGTGTTTATTTTCACAATTGTGGGAGAAGTGAGGTTCCTAACAGTGGAGCCCCAGCCTTCTCATCGAACACAAGTAAGAACAGAGTTTATATATGTCCCGGGCCCCGCCCTCATTACATTGCAAAACCTGAGATGGCTGTCATTGTTCATGGTGAGATTCTTGTTGTTTTAGCAGTATCTTCCTCTGCGTAGTTTGTTCGATCTCCAAGGCCATGATTGTTCGTCATTTATATTCTTGAAACAACATCACAGGTTTTGCACAAACAAGTTAACTAATCTACATGCAGGTTTGTATAATACTTTATATCAGGATAAGATGAATAACGTATGATGAATATATATATATATGAATCTATGGTGATTCAAAGACAGAAGGCATACATGCCAACTCCATCGTTTTAAACAAAGGTACATAAAATGGAGACTGTTTAGCTTATTTCGAGCTGGGTCAATCGCATTTCTTGATAACAAATGGAGACAGATGAATAGCTGTTCCTTTTATCTGGCACAGACATGAAAAACACCGAACTCTGACAAAAACATGGACTCTGCAGTGTTCTAAACAAAATCACAGAGTTCGGGTCTTACTGCTTTAGTGTGACAAGGGTCATTAACCCATTCCCGACTGCACAGCCCTTCAGATGGTGAGCCATATGAGAAATAATGGGTATTATTTTGGCTGTCGATATATAAATGGAAATGCAAATGTCTTTCAGACAATCCAGAGAATGTTTGCTTAACGATTTCCAGTAATGAGCGGGTTGCCTTATGGAAATATTTGGACAGGGTAGACACATACATACTGGAAGTTCGAATAGTGTGAGACGTCTTAATGGAAGAGTTTCAGATCTTGAGGGATGTTGACATTGTGGATGTGCACAGAATGTTTCCGCTTTCGGGGCGAATCCAAAACCCAGTGAGAATGTTTTAAAATAAGGGGTCACTCATTGAAGCCAATGATGAGGAACATTTTATCTCTCAGATCGTCGTATGAACAATCAAAAGAGGAACATGCGTAGGCCATTAAGCCCTCGAGCCCGCTCCTCCATTTCATCACTTTTCTTCTAACATCAAATTTGCAATCCACGTACACCTGATCACCAATCAGTATGACTCAGCAAAACCTTATCTACATTTACCTTAAAAATAAGTAAAGTTCTGCTGCCATCGCTTATTGAGAAAGAGAGTTCCAAAACATGAGGACCAAAAAGACTATAAGGAATAGGAACAAGTGTAAGTCGTTCAGCCCTTCGTGCCTTTTCAGCCATTACTGGAATTGTATAGGGCATTGGTGAGACGAACGACACCGGGAATATTGTGTTCAGTTTTGCTGTCCTTATCTGTGGAAGGAATTCCTTGCCCGAGAGGGAGTTCAGTGAAAGTTTACAGGCTTATTCCTGGGATGGCATATGAGGGATTAGCATTACATTCACTCTAGTTCAGGTGACTGAAAGGGGACTCATCGCAACTTATCATATTCTAACAGGGTTATACAGGGTAGATTCAGAAAACACAATGTTCCTCATCGCCTCGCATTCTTCTAATCTCCAGTAAACTTCAGCCCAATTTATTCACCCTCTCATCACAGGACAACTCCCTCTTCCCAGGGACCAATCTGGTGAACCTTGTCTGTATCGTTTCCAACGCAAGCATGTCCTTAACTAAATGTGGATATCATAACTGCACAGAATATTCAGGATGTGGTCTCAACTAAACGGTGTACAACTGCAGCAACTCCTCGTTATTCTTGTACTCCAGTTTGCCATGAATCAAGACCAAACTGTAACGCCCCTTCCGAGTTATTTGCTACACATAGATGCGAGCTTGTACGAACACATCTATTTTGTTTTGAATATCAACACATTTTTCACTTTTTCAAATATCACAATGATTAGATATTCTTTTCTTCGTAAAAATAGGTAGAGCAGGACATATTTGAAAAAGTGACGGCAGATTTAAAACTAAGATGACGGGAAACTACTTCTCGCAGTGGGTGGTGAATTGGTGGAACTCGCTGCCCCATTGCGCGGTGGAGTCTGGTTCGTTGAATGGTTTCAAGAAGGGACGGATATATTTCTGATAAAGAAAAACGCATGAAAGGAGAACAAATGGGGAGGTGGATTGCCGACAAGGGAGAGATCAACCTGGATCTGATTGAATGGTGGAGCAGAATCAAAGGGCTGAATTTGCCTACATCTTTTCTCAGTTCCTATGTTCCTATGCTTCTTTGAAAGTGTTACTTTCAATTTTCAAAGACCACCAAACTCATCACTGTGGTTCTGTTTCAGTCTATGTACAATACATCCTCTGGTTTCCCCTTCACCCACAACACATGTGAGTCCTGCAAATAACTTTGTAATCACCTCATTCTGTGGTGTAACCATTCTGTTATTCTATGTTTCCCCCATTTATTTTCTCCTGACTTCCACCCTACCAGATGTTGTTATGTGTCCTCCCTGCCGGATTTCATTTGTTTTAAACTTCCTACATTTCTAACCATTCCCAGTGATAATGAAAGGTCATGGAGGTGAAAGTTAATTTCTGTTTCCCTATGCATACAAGCTGACGGACTTCCTGAGTTTTTCCATCATTATCGCCATTCAGTGAAGATGGCTGATCCGCTTTGGATGGCAAAGCTGACATATTTCCATACAAATGGCTTTTTGGTCGAGGGGTATGAATCTCGCTTTGGGTGTTAAAATCCGCAACTTTGTGAGAGGTCATGGTTCAAGACCCTGTTAAGGTCTCATTTAGCTGTTGTTTCGTATTGGGCAAGTCATGGATTTCATTCTCCTATTTCCCGTGCAAATGCTGGGATTGGCTTTCATGGGGTCTGATTTGAGAACCGGACCACACACTGCAAGGCTTCTGTTCGCAAAATACTCACAAAGAATCAGGGCATTTTCAAATGTTGAATCTGTTTACAGACATGAACTTAATCCAATTCAGAGGACACCATATTCAGACGGCTGTTGTGTGTATATTGGGATGTGGATCTCTAACCTTGTTCAGTCGCAATATACCTGTCTCAGACTCTTTCACTCAGTCAGTCTCTCGCTCTGTGAATCAATTACTATTCCCTCTTTTGCTCTTTGCTCCCTCTAATTTCTCGCTGTCTATGTTTAACCGAGGTTCACTGCATTGGTTCTTGTGACGAGGCCATTGTCCTGGGGAGACAGATTCGGTGGGATGAGTCTGCCTTGTCTGTTGATTAGAATGATGAGAGGTGATCAGATTGAAAATTCTGAAAATAGGGAGACAATTTGCCTTCGGACATACTGACACGCTGTTTCCCCACCTGGTTTGAGTATTTAGATAAAAAAAATTAAGGTTTGCAATGTTTGGAAGGAGGTGCAGCTAAGAAGTGAAAGATGTGAATGAAGTTATTGATGATTGAGAGGAATGCATTCTAACCTCAGGGATTCTGTAGGTTGATCAATTGTAAACATTGTAACCAAAACAAGCTGAGACACCAGATGGAAAAGCTATATTTATCTCCACGCATGTTAGGATATTGAGTGCCGTCTCCTATATGTGTCGGGCTAGCTGAGTCGCTAGAACATGCGATTCTTACTCTTCGAGCCCCACGTTGGGCACTGCTGTTTTTAAACTTTCCCCTTTCCTGGGTGAACTCCAAATCTCCATTCCTCCGGCAGTGTCATCGCTCACACTGAGTCTTTCTCCCTCCCGCGTTGTTAATCCCACAGTTACTGGTTTCTGAGTTAAACCGATCTCTGCTTCCATGGAAGTGGAAGAGTTTACTGCTTAATTCAGCGAGAAGTTTTCTACTGATTTTCGCGAAATTTGAACCCAGATCGGGGAGATTGTTTCAGTGGAAACTATAATTTCACCCATTGTCATTCAATCACTCCAGTCTTACATCCTATCACATGCCTTCCTCCTCTCGCCCTCTATTTTCCTTGACTCTGTATTTGCTCGTAACCCATTTAATCTCTAATTTCTTTCAGTATGGATAAAAGGTCAGTGACCCGAAACATTCACGCTGTTTCCATCTCTATAGACGCTGGTTAACCTGCTGAGTTTTTCCAACATTTTCTGTTTTGAGATGGGATTTGCATTAACTGCAGTATCATTTTTTTCTGGTTCAATTTGGATCAGTTTTCTTTGACTGAGCCTTACCTGTTGAAATCGTTAAAGGGGTGAGTTTTTAAATAATAAGATACAAGGATATGTCACCCTGTTTGACATAAATTGAAACAAAATGAGGATTAATCATTTTAGAAGATGTAACTAATTCAATATATATTTTGCAGGGGGTCCACTTACGGCTGCCATTCACTTTCATCTATCCCAATTTAAGCAAGAAGTGGGACGGCGAGACTCGAGTGCTAAGAGTTACACCATGAAACCAACAACAATCTGACCTAAGAGACCTCTAGCCTTTCTCACAAAGCACATAGGCCTTTCTCCCAATACACACACACACACACACACACACGCACTTGCTCAATAATTGCCAGTCTCCAGTCGAATAGTTGTTGTTGCGTGACACTAACTGAACCTTTCTTTCAAAAGAGGAGTTAAAGAGTAGCGAAAAGATGGAAAAAAACATTGATGTTGCAGGCATCTGGAAAGCTCTGGAAAAGAATGGTTCAATCAAGCAGGTGCAGCATGGATTCATGAAGGGAAAGTCATGTTTGACTAATTTACTGGAATCTTTAGAGGATATAACGAGTGCGGATGACAGAGGGGAACCGGTGGATGTGGTGTATTTAGATTTCTCGATGGCATTCGATAAGGTGCCTCACAAAAGGTTGCTGCATAAGATAAAGGCACACGGAGTTGAGGAGTGTTAGCGTGGATTGAGGATTGGCTATCTAAGAGAAAGCAGAGAGTCGGAATAAATGGGTGCTTTTTCAGTTGGCAATTAGTGACTAGTGGCGTGCCGCAGGGATCGGTGCTGGGGCCTCAACCATTTACCATATACATAGACGATCTGGAGGAGGGGACCGAGTGTAGGGTAACAAAGTTTGTGGATGACACAAAGATGAGTGGGAAAGCAAATTGCGTGGAGGACACAGAGAGTCTGCAGAGAGACTTGGATAGCCTAAGTGAGCGGGCACGGATCTGGCAGATGGAGTATGACGTTGGTAAGTGTGAGGGTATCTACTTTGAAAGGAATAGGAGTAAAATGGACTATTATTTAAACGGTGAAAAATTACAACATGCTACTGTGCAGAGGGACCTGGGGCTCCTTGTGCATGAATCACAAAAACTCAGTTTGCAGGTGCAGCAGGTAATCACGAAGGCAAATGGAATGTTGGCCTTTATCGCGAGAGGGATGGAGTATAAAAGCAGGGAGGTCTTGCTGCACCTGTACAGGGTACTGCTGAGGTCGCACCTCGAGTACTGTGTACAATTTTGGTCCCCTTATTTAAGAAAGGATATATTAGCTTTGGAGGGGGTACAGAGAAGGTTCACCAGGTTGACTCCGGAGATGAGGGGGTTAGCTTATGAGGAAAGATTGAGTGGACTGGGCCTGTACTCATTGGAGTTTAGAAGGTTGAGGAGAGATCTTATAGAGACATACAAGATAATAAAGGGGCTAGACAGGGTAGAAGCAGTGGGTTATTTCAACTTACAATGGAAACAAGAACTCGGGGCATAGCCTCAAAATACGGGGGAGTCAATTTGGAACAGAGTTGAGGAGGAACTTCTTCTCCCAGAGGGTGGTGAATCTTTGGAAATCTCTGCCCAATGAAGCAGTGGAGACTACCTCGTTAAATGTGTTTAAGTCACAGATAAATAGATTTTTAACCACTAAGGGAATTAGGGTTTTGGTGAGCGGGCGGGTAAGTGGAACTGACCCCACTATCAGATCAGCCATGATCTTATTGAATGGCGGAGCAGGCTTGAGGGGCTAGATGGCCTATTCCTGCTCCTATTTCTTATGTTCTTATGTTCTTATGTTCATCTGGCGCCAGAGGCTCAGCAACGTGCAATGTAAGAGAAGTTGAACTGGCTGACAAACTGTCCTCCAGATTCCTACTTCATGAGAAATTTAAACAATAGGTCGCTCAACAAATCAATCCTCAGTAATTGGAAAGAAGAGCAAGCATCCAACTAAACTTAAACCTGGTTCGCTGGTTTCAGAGTGCTCTCCATTAGACCAGAAAACCGATAACATAGCAGTCAGCTGTAAATGGTCACTCAAAGCATTTGACCCACGATTGTTGCTGTCACATTGAATGGAAAAAGGTCACATGCTTTGAGTCAATAATTGCATGAGGCGGCTCTCTTCCTGGTTCTGTGGTGTAACAGTGAGCACTCTGGGCTCTGAATTCAGTGATATGAGTTCAGATCTCGGTGAAACGTTGCTTCTATTTGCTAAAGCCGGTGACTGGTTTGCTGAAGGACATTTTATTTGAAATTCTGAGAAAGCGAATTTTTGACTCTGAGGATATTTCAGCAAAATCCACCGCAATCACATTGCAGACGATGCAGCGGATGATTCTCCTGGTTTCATTGTTTCAGCCCCAGAGGACGATAGCTCAAGAATGCAAAGAGCTCGGATCATAAAATCCGTACAGTTCAGAAGGAAGCCATTCGGCCCATCGAACCTACACAGACAACAGTCCCCCCCCACCCCTCCCCCCACACCCCCAGACCCTATCCCCATACACTTACCCTCTTTGTCCCCCAGACAGTACGGGAAATGTAACATGGCCAATCAACCTACCCGCACATCTCTGTATTGCGCACCGCGTGCAAGCTTCCTTCGACACACGCAGACACGCGGAGAATGTGCAAACTGTAGAGAGTCACCCGAGGGCAGAATTGAAACCCGGTCCCTGACACTGTGATGCAGCATTGCGCCACTGCGCCAGAAAAGCCACAGAGGGCAGGGGTTCCCCAACCGGAATCATGCACTGAGTCCTCTCTGCCAATTTAAACAAACTTAGAACGAAAGGAAAAAGGCTCTACGGAGATTCAAACTCAGTTTGCTTGATTCCCAATCCAGACGCTAACCAGTTCACCATAGAACAGAAAGGCCGCTTGCTTAACACAAGCAGGCCATTTCCCCAGATGTTTCTCTTACTCACACACACACACACATTTTCTCTGCAATGTGCATTGCCATTGCAGCTGAACTGGCTCTCAAATTGTCCTCTCGATTAATACTTTGTGAGAAAGTCAAACATCGGTTGCCTTGGCAAAGCAGCTGACATAATTAAGGACCCCGCGCACCCCGGACATTCTCTCTTTTACCTTCATCCGTGGGGAAACAGATAGTCTGAGGTCACGTACCAACCGACTCAAGAACAGTTTCTTCCCTCCTGCCATCAAACTTTTCAATGGACCTACCTTCCATTAAGTTGACCTTTCCCTCCACCGTGGCTATGACTGTTACATTGCATTCTGCACTCTTTCGTTTCCTTCTCTATGTACGGTAAGCTTTGTCTGTATAGCGCGCAAGAAACAATACTTTTCATTGTGTACAAATAGATGTGACAATGATAAACCAAATCAAAATCAAATCAAATATCATCGAGCAAATCAATCATCAGAATTGGCAATGAAAAAACAATGTTCCACCGAGATTCGAACTCAGATCGCTGGATTCAGACTCCAGAATGCCCACAATTTCACCAGAGAACAAAATGCGTTTGGTGACGATTTGCAGGGAGCGCCCGTGTTTCCGGTTGTGTCGTGTAATGGTGAGCATTCTGAACACTAAATTCATATCTCGGTGGAGGCTTGCTTTTCTTTACCAAAGCCGATGATTGGTTTGCTGAAGGGTATTTTATTTAAAATTGTCAGAAAGTGGAATTTTAAACTCTGAAGAAATTTCAGCAAATTCCACCGCAATCACATTGGAGTCGATGCAGAAAATGATTTCCTCGCATAACGGTTTCAGGCCTAGAGGACGATTGCTCAAGAATATAAAGAGCTGGAAGACAGAATCATAGAACCCAGATAGTGCAGAAGGAAGCCATTCGGCCCATTTAGCCTGCACCAGCAGCAATCGCACCCAGGCTCTATCCCCATAATCCCACATGTTTACCCTGTTAGTCCCCTGATTCTAAGGGCAACGGAACATGACCAATCAACCTAACCCGCACGTCATCGGATTGTGCGCCGGGTGCTCGGTTTTCTTCCACACACGCAGAGAATGTGCAAACTGCACACCGTCACCCGAAGCCAGAACGAAACCCCGGGCCCTTGTATTGCGATGCAGCAGTGCTGACCACTGTGCCACAAAAGGCACAGTGAATCTACCGATATCATTCGCTGAGGTACGTGTTCTAAGTTAAGCAAGAGTTGGGGCGTTGAGAGCAGTGGTTGCATCGAGATTCGAACTCGGATTGTTGGATTCAAAGTGCAGAGTGCTCACCGTTACACCATGGAACCAACGGGGGAGCGGTTTAAGGCAGGAGGTATTTCACACAGATCTCACACATACACACTCTTGCTCAATTATTGCCAGACTCCAGTCGGATTGTTGTTGTTTGACACCAACTGCTCCTTTGATTGACAGAGCGTCAAAGAGCAGCGAAAACTGAAAAAAGAAAAACACAGATGCTGCAAGCATCTGGCGCCAGAGTCTCAGCAATGTGCATTGACAAATTGTCCTCTCGATTCGTACTTGGTGAAAAATGTAAACGAAATGTCCTTCAGAAAATCAATTATCAACATTCGTAAAGGAAAGCAAGGTTCTGCCGAGGTTACAACTCTGACCGCGGGATTCAAAATCCAGGGAGCTCAGCATTACACCACGGAACACAAAATACAGCAAGCGGCTGCAAATGTCCTGTGAAATATGACTATTTCTGGAGATATCTCCCGATACGTCGAGCAATGAAATGATTTGCTGTAAATTTGGGCACTCTGTCTTCTGAGCTTTTCTGCTATCAACGGTGGCGCATAACGACACATTGTTATCACACTTGCTGTTGCTGTCACATCGAATGAAAGATATCAAATTCTTCGGGTGACCATTTGCCGGCGCTGGGCGTGTTCTGTGATCTGTGGTGTACCAGTGAGCTCTCTGGAATCTGAATCCAACAATCCGAATTCGTATCATGGCAGAGCCTTGCTTTTTTTTTGCTAAACCCAATGATGGGTTTGCAGAAGGGCATTTTAGTTTAAATTGTCAGAAAGTGGAAATCTAAACACTGACGAAATCTCAGCAAATTCCACGGCAATCAAATTGCAGACGCTGCAGCGAATCTCTCTCCTGGCGTCATTGCATCAGCCCCAGAGGATGATTGCTCACGAATACAGAACGCTGAGAGGCAGGGAAGCCACAGGAGGCAGGGGGGGTCCAGCTTCATGTGTCGTGTCATTCACTCACTCATCTGTCCCAATTTAAACAAGAGTTCGGAAACGAAAGGCCAGAATGCGATCCGCTGCACCATGGAATCGACAGCACTGCACACCGAAGACACTAGACTTCTCTCCCAAAACACACACGCGTACCTACACACACACTCTCTCTCAAACACACACACACACACACGCACACTTGCTCAATAATTGCCAGCCTCCATTCGAATTCGTACTTTGTGAAAAAATGGAACGAAACGTCCTTCTGCAAATCAACAATCAGCATTAACAAATTAAAGCAAGGCTCTGCCGAGATTTGAACTCGGATCGCGAGATTCAGAATCCAGAATCATTCCCATTCCACAATCCCGTCAATTACCCACAGCAATTCATATTGACATTGCCCTTGTTGTTTCCTCCTAAAATAACGAGTACTCTACCTTCAACTGCATTAAATTTCACTGCAGCTCACCACATTCAAAGAGCAATGTTAGGATCGAACTGTTATAAACTTTATTGCGGTAAATCCAGTGAACAGCATCAGCTGTTCACAGCTCTGTTTTCGTCACATTGGAAGCCAGTGTGAAAATGTGAACAATTTCTAATCTTAACAGACAGGAAGGAGAGTGTGACTGTGGATAATTGGCACTCTGCACATTGCTGCAATCAGTCTCTGGGAGAATCGGGCAGGTGGGATCCTGGTCGCCCAGTGGTGAGGGGTCGGCGCTTTCAGGGTCGCAGACTGGCTTCGATGTACTAAGATTTAATGTTTTTGATTTTTTTTTGAAATCCTGAAATACTTCCTGATCGAAAGCAGCTCTGTCATAATCAGTGGACTGAGATTTGTAGTTTTGCTTGCGAGCTGGAAACGTCACATGTGCAACAGATCAAGAACAAACACAGATAGTGACGGACAGTGATAGGTTGTAAGGTTCTGCCGATAGAGATGCTGATACAAGGTAAAGTCTAGGTGGGAATGGCCCAGATTTAACCGTTTACACTGACAAAAATATCACTAACTTCTGGATAAAAATTCCCAGGCTAAGATGTAAACTTCTCACTGAATGAACACTAAACTCTTTCACCTCTATTGATTGCAAGCAGTTTTCGTTCAGAAACTGAGGTCAATAAAGCGGGATGGAGAAAGACTCAGTTTGATTGATGACACTGCCAGAGGAATGGTAAGCTGGAGTTCTCCGAGGAAAGCAGTAAAGTTTAAACATGGATGGAGCCCAATGTGGGGCTGCAACCAACGATTCGGAAATTACATCTGATATGCTACGACTAAGCTAACCGTCCTACTGCTGTAGCGATGCTTGCACCCTTTCTTAACATACATGAAGCCAAATGCTGGTTCCATCTGGCGTCTCAGCTTGTTCTGAATCCAGAGTTTACAATTAACCAATTAACAAAATGCATTCCTCTCAATCATCAGTAACATCATTCACATCTTCCATTTCTTTGCTGCATCTCCTTCCAAACATTACAAACTTCTCTTACATCATTAACTCTGATCTTTTTACTGACACATTTCATGATTGAACTTTTGAACGAATGTGAATAATTTTGTGACGGTAAGAAGCTGTTCATTTCCAAGGGGGAGCTAAGGCACATTGACGCACACAGAGCAACCCAGACACCTGCACACATCCAGGGTGACAGAGGCCGAAGGAGAGACAACACACTGAAAACACAACCTGGCTCCGTCTCTCTTCCATTTCTGACTGCAAGTTCCGTGATGCTTTTGTGAATGAACGGAAATGTGAAACCGCCCGAATGTTTGGGTGGATTTGATTCAATTCGCTCTGTGGGCACAGAGTTAAAATCAGGAATGATCAGAAGCGGGAAATCCCAATGGATTTGAACTCCACGTTAACCACTCGGCCACGATGACTGACGCTCTGAGCTATGAAGCTAACCGCATGTCCATTTTAACAGTTACTCTACTATAATCAGTGGAACGAGCATCAGGGCGAAGATTTTGTGGATCATATTTCATTCCTAGGAAATGTCTGAGATGGAGAACACGAAGTTCAAAGATGTTACTGGAAAGCAACAGCATTCGAGCTGTGTCAGTTACTTTCAGTGATCAATCTCTGCTGTGTTTGCCGTGTGATTCTTCGTCAGAGCTTATTGCTGACGTCACATCTCTGACTTTTCCAACTCTAGTACAAATTCATCCAGCTGGAAGATTAACCTTCACAGATGCTGTGAGGTGTATTTACATTAAATGAGGAATGATAGAAAGTTATTCACTCCGTGGCTGGAAATCAAACCCGGACCACCGGACTGAATCCTGATCACGAGACTTGCAGTGAAGCTGATATGAGAGATTTGCAATCAGTTGGTCATCGCCGCTTTAGTCATTGCTTCATTTCTGGCCACTTTCGCCTGAGACAGATTTACTGAACCATGATATCATTTTATGATTCCAGTAAAATGCATCTCTTTCCTTCTGTTCAGATCCAATTATCCCCACAGACGGAGCAAATTCAAAATGTTCTACTTAGGAATCGATTGTTATAAACACCGGACCCTGGCAGTGAAAACATTGACTTGGCACCAGTAGATCACCCGGACTCCACCATCACCAGCTCAATGTTGCCCTTGTCCATCATTCCTTGTGTCAGTTAATCCATCCTCTCTTGCTCTCTATCACATACCTTCCGTTTTGTTCTCATTTCAGAGCAATTCCCGACTTAAATGCTGCAATAACTCAACAGTCCAATTAAAGTTTCGTGAGAAACGAGAATAATTCTGAAATATGAATCAGTGTGCAAGAAAAAGCATTTGGAAATGTTTCTACGCGCTTTTGATCCAGAGACGTTTCACGTGTGAGATGAGCGTGATAACCACTACACTACCGAAACGCAGCAGTTCCTGTAGCTGAAACAGATCTGGCTTACCGTAGAGGCAACAAAACTGCTTCCACAATCCCGTCAGTTTCTCATTTTACATTGCCTCTTCTAGCTCCCCAAATCAAAGTGAATGATGATACATTCCACTGCGAAACATTTTGGTGATCACATGTTTGCCCAAAGTTATTCATTACGATTAAAGCAAATTAAGTGAATATCTCACGATGGAGGAATCTCAACTCACTTCTCCACAAATATCGTTATCCTCAATTTAGTGTCTTAGAATTCTCATCAATGATACCATCAGAAGTGATTGCTATCAGAGGTGGTATTGGCAGGCAACAGAATCAATGGATGGGATTTGATCATATGTCCCATTGAGTCCCCTCCGTCACTTAAAATCAAGACGTGTGCCTAGCTCAACAACCCCTCATCTCAGGAATCAATTCAATGAAATTTGGTTCCACCCAGACATGGAGAGTTTAGGATGAATATAAAAGAACAAAAGAAGGGAATTGGATAGAGAGACTGAGCGAGTGAAGAACCCGACGCAGATCTACAAAGAGAAAGATAGAGACAGAGTAGGAAGACACTGAACGAAAAAAATGCACTGAGCAATTCCATTTGATTTCAATTTTTAAAAAAGTTGAAGGCATTGAAAACAGCAAATGCTGTGGCCGTAAAAATATATTTTGGCAATGGTGCTGAAGAATTCAGATTCAGAACTTGCCGCAATCCGAGCTAAGCTGTTCCTCGGCTACAACACTGTCATGTGACCGCCAATGGTACAATTTGCCCAAGATTGCCCGGTTTACAAAAATCAGGTCAAGTCCAACGCCGCAAATTATCATCAGGCTACTCTTGATCATCTGTAACGTGACGAAAGGGACAATAAATAATGGTATCAGGAGGCACTCCAATGCAAGCAGGAGGAACACGGTAGCACAGTGGTTAGCACTGCTGCTTCACAGCGCCAGGGACGTGAGTTCGATTCCCGGCTCGGGTCACTGTCTGTGTGGAGTTTGCACATTGTCTGCGTGGGTTTCCTCCGGGTGCTCCGGTTTCTTCCCACAGTCCAAAGGTGTGCGGGTTAGGTTGATTGGCCAGGTTACAAAATTGCCCCTTCGAGTCCTGGGATGTGTAGGTTGGAGGGCTAAGCGGGTAAAATATGTGGGGGTAGGGCCTGGTTGGGATTGTGGTCGGTGCAGACGCGATGGGCCGAATGGCCTCCTTCTGCACTGTAGGGTTTCTATCATTTCTATGAACATCACCCGATGTCACGATTCGGCACTTACTGCGTTCAACACTTAACACTGAGTTCAACAACTTCAGAGCATCCCCATTTCCATATATTTTGTTTTATTTCATTTTATCTTATTTATTTTATTATTTTATATCTTATTTTATATATATATTTATTTTTTAATTTCCATGTTTTGCATTGTTTATTTAAAATCTCACTTTCCATTTTGTTGCCCCCTCTCCCTCCACCCCACTCGGGCCGTCTCTTACATTTCCTTTGTTCTGCCATTTACATATTCAGATCTCTTAATGGGCAGCCAGCAGCACCCTTCTCAGCCATGATCACCACCATTAAAATTCCCTTTTTCTTAATTTATATGTAACACCTTTGTCACCCACCCCACACCCATATCCCTCACTATTACAGTATAAATCTCATCCAAATTTCTTTGTCTTCAGCTCTGACGATGGGCCATCCAGATTTTGAACGTTAGCTCTATTCTCCCTTCACAGTTGCTTTCAGACCTGTTGAGATTTTCCAGCATTTTCTGTTCTTGTTTTAGGTTCCAGCATCCGCAGTAAATGTGTTTTTTCAAGAGGCACTTGTCAGACAGACTTGTCCCTGGTGTACAAAAAAATGCTGGAATAGGAATAAAAAGGCCAAGTTAGCATGGAAAGATTAGATTAGAATACTCGCAGGCAGTTTCCTTGATGATCTCGTGGTTAGGATTTGGCGCTTTCACTGCAGCGGTTCGATTCCTGGTCAGAAAATTAAGATTTATTGTTTTCTCGCAGCACATGATTTAAGTGGAGTTGGAATTACTTCCTGCTGGAAAACAGGAGTGATATTGGTGCCAGTTTCAACAGCACAGAGAAAAAATCTGTCGCATTCCACAAGCCCGTCAATTACAAGAATTTATATTTGCATTGCCTCTTTTGGTTCCTCCAGTCAAAATGAATGATGATATATTCTCGTAGAATCCCTATAGTACAGAAGGAGGCCGTTCGGCCCATCGAGTCCGCACCGACAACAATCCCACCCACGCCCTATTCCTGGAAACCCACATATTTACCCTGATAATCCCGCTGACAGGCGGGTCAATTTAGCATGGCCAAGCAACCGAAATCACACATGTTTGGAAAAGAAACCGGAGCAATCCCACGCTGACACGGGGAGAACGTGCAAACTCCGCACAGAGTGACCCGAGAAATTTAATCTGAGCCACTGGCGCTGTGAGGCATCATTGCTAACCACTGTGTCATCCTGCCGTCCTTTTCATAGAATCATAGAAACTCTACAGTACAGAAAGAGGCCATTCGGCCCATCGCGTCTGCACCGACCACAATCCGACCCAGGCCCTACCTCTACATATTTTACCCACTAATCCCTCTAACCTACACATCTCAGGACACTAAGGGGTAATTTTAACACGGCCAATAAACCTAACCCGCACATCTTTGGACTGTGGGAGGAAACCAGAGCACCCGGAGGAAACCCACGCAGACACGAGGAGGATGTGCAAACTCCACACAGACAGTGACCCAAGCCGGGAATCGAACGCAGGTCCCTGGAGCTGTGAAGCAGCAGTGCTAACCACTCTGCGACCGTGCTACGATTCTACTGCATCGAATTTTACTGCAGTGTTAGTACCAACCTGTGATAAACCATTTTGTGGTAATTCTGCTGATCAACATTAACTTATCAGCGTTAATGGACGGTGGGTTCCAGCCCCAAGTTGGGGCCACGGTTTGTACAGAAGGAGGTTTGTACAGAAGAAGCAACTTTGCTGCTTTTCTGGGTGAACTCCAGCTCTCCATTCCTCCCGCAGCGTCACCGCTCAAACTGAGTCTTTCTCCATCCCGCGCCGTTAATCTCACAGCTACTGCTTTCTGAGTGAAAACTGCCTCCACTTCACTGGAGGTCGGAGAGTTACAATTATAGGTCTTGTCACTGAGTCCGAGATTTGGACCCAGACCTGCGAGGTATTTGTGTCAGTAGAAACAATAAAATCTACTCCATCAACAGTCAGATCTATATCGTCAGCGCTTTGTATCCTATTTCTCTCTTTTTTTTGTTCTTGACATGTGACATTTCCAATTCAGACACAAAAGAGGAAATCTCCCTGCTCCTGATTCCCACAGAACTGGTACAAACCTGGAAGGAACGCAGGATTTTTACGCAGCAATAAATCTACTTTCCCTGACTGGGAATCGAACCCGGGCCGCGGCGATGGAAGCGCCGAATCCTAACCACTCGACCACCAGGGAAGCTGGCCCAAACTCTTTAAAAGATTAATTTATCCATGAGCCTTTCATTTTTATTTCAGACTCTTTATTCACCAAAAACAAGTTTCTCCTTTAAATTGTCATGTTTAGATCAAACCCAAGGGACTGTTCAGCTAATGAAAACAGCGAAACCTGTTAGCTGCAACATGAAATCGACCGTGAGGTGAAAGAGTCCCGCAGCTGGTCATGTGGCACTTTCAATTTCCAAAACCCACCAAACTCATCACTGTGGCTTCTGTGAAACTTGCAAGGTAACACACGGCAGACATTCACCACGGAGAGCAAGTGGCAGAACTCATTTATGAAACATTATCCTGTCGCTTCTCTTCCTGTTTCTGTCGCTGCTTCTCATCCAGCTCCCTCTGGTTATCCATTTCCCAGGATCAGTTAGCTGCTTGATACAGACACAGAGAGTTGGTGAACCCGATCTTTACCTGGAAAGCAAGGAAAGCGAATGTATGACACACGGCATTGAGAGGAGATTCAGTTTAGAGATAATAGTATAAAGAGACACATATATCTCATCTTCCTGATCCAGTTCCTGATTGCAGGAACGTACACAGTGCCAATTATCGACTGTCACGCTCTCCTTCCAGTCTTGAGCACGGAGTTAAGATTTGAAGTGTTTGAAGTCTTGCTACAGTTATTCAGGGTTTTATTGAGACCACATTTGGAATAGTGTGTTCAGTTTGCATCTCCCCATTTTAGACAAAATAAAAGCAAAATCTGAAGATGCTGGAATCTGAATCAAGAACAGAAAAAGTTGGAAAACCTCAACAGCTTTAACGAGAAAGAATAGATAACATTGAAAAACTGCAGGGATTCTATGATTCTATGAGTTTGATAGGGTGGATGCTGAGACATTATTTTCCCTGGTCCGGGAATCTAAAGCACGGGGGTACAATCTCAGGATAAGGCGCGGATGATTTCGGACTGCGATGAACAGACATTTCTTCACTCAAAGGATAGTGAATTTGGGGAATTCTCTGTGCCAGAGGGTTGTAGATGCTCCATCATTGAACACATTTCAGCTCGGGTTGGATAGATTTATGATCTATTCAGGAATGAATGGAAGCAGGGGAATGGAATTGGAGCAGATGCTCAACCACAAATTAATGTTTCCATTCTAATTGCTAAGCTAAATGGTATAATGGAAGCATGTATATCATATTATATGTAATATGTCTGAAGTCAATAGTCATTAAATAATGTTGGTGACAACAGATAACAGTACAGCCGTTAACACTTGAGAGCTACTTTTCATTGACGACGACGGACCTATTGCCAACACACAACTGTTTGCCTATGAATGCAGATGGTGAGAAAACAATAAAATCACGGCCCCTGGGTGGTTTCGAAACACCAACCTTGCGGTGAACAGTCGAGCGCGCTGACCGATTGCGCCACAGAGACTAAGACAATAGCTGCAAACGATATTCTAAGCTAGGGTGTCAATAACCACAATTCTCTTTCTGCAAAACCTGTTCCAGGACTGCAGCATGACCGCACCGTTTAGAATTCTATCCAAGTATCTTTGGTTATGTTGATCCCGCAGCATTTCTGTAGTGTGTTGGTTATTCTCTTTTTCCTATGAACGTGTAGGTAAAATGAATCCATGTCTCTTATCACAGGGAGGAATTCAACGGGAGGGAAGGGAACTGACCACCAGAAGCCCAAGGGTCCAATAGTTTCCACTCAATCATCAATAACACCATTTACAGCTGCACCTGCATCCAAATATTGTGACCCATTTCCCTCAGGATTTGTTCCAAGATTTAATATTTTCCTTGTTTTCTCCTCATTTTGAAATGAGATTCGCTTCAATATACAACTCAAATGGAATTGGAAACCTGACGGACTAATAGTCACTGGGTAACATAAACCCCATGATGTTCATTTCCAGATTCACAACACTCAGCTTTTCAATCAAATGGAGGAATTTACTACTGAAACGTTTTGGAAAATTGGTTTGAATATTGTTTGTGACTCACTCAGATACTGTTTAAATTATACTCGAAGGTTCAGTGCGCGGGATATAATCCATAAACGTTTTGCTGACCTTGTGTTCGGTGTATTGTGAGGTTTGAATGGGGTTGAATCTTGTGTCCCACGGATGGGCGGTAACCCACCAACTGAAGCGGCAGTCGCCGCTTTTCTGCTGGCAGCGGATGGATGATTGGAGAATGCGGGGTAAAATGCTGCTGTTTGTCCCTGTCTCACTTACTGTGGAATCGGGGAAGAGAGAATCATTGATGCGTTTGTTCCCCGTCTATGTTGCCTCCAATGACTGTTGTTAACGGAGGTGACGCTGTAGAAGTCTTTAATAATAGAACATAGAACAGTACAGCACAGAACAAGCCCTTCGGCCCACGATGTTGTGCCGAGCTTTGACAAAAATCATTCCAACACAGTGCTCCAGTGGTGCAATCGGTTAGCGCGTGGTACTTATGCAGCCAGCGGGCTATGCCGAGGTTATGAGTTCGAGTCCTGCAACAGCTGAATTAGGTGAGAGGGTGGCCTCGTGTTGTTATCGCTCGACCCCAGCATTGGGGACGGTTATGGTAGGAAGCGAAATTTGAATTCAATGAAAGAAATATCTGGCATTGAGAATCCATTGATGACCATGAAAACATTTCCGACTGTTGGAGGAAGCTATATGCTTCACTCATGTATTTTAGGAAATAAATCTGCTGTTCTTACCTGGTCTGGCCGACTTGTGACTCCAGAGCCACAGCAATACGCTTGCAACTCAACTCGGGATGGGCATTAAATGCTGGCCAGCGACGCCAATGTTTCACGAATGACCAAAAGAAAAAGCCCGAATGTGCAAGTTTGAGAGAAGCTTTCTGAACTGACAGAGCTGGAAACGGGAGTCAGTTAAAGATATTCTGTCGGGTTTGAGTGTGCACAGAAATGTGGACGGGAAAGCGAAATGTAACATCGTGTAAGTTACTGTATTCAGCTCATATTCAGCAATAAACGTGAATTATTTCCATTTCCCTCACTCCGAGGTGAAACGTATATAAAAATGTTTCCTCCCGTTTCCGAATCGGGAATTTTTCGTGTGTTTAGGTGAATGTGATAATTATTACAGACATAAACGATGCTCTCCAACTCTGCAACAGACTGGGGTGTCGAACCGTGCAGTTTGATTGTACTTCAGAGTTTCTGAAGTGTGGTGTTTTATACATTCACCTAACACATGAAAGGTTTCCTGTCTGAAATAGTAAACTAACTGACTCATCTCTCAGTGTGAGGAAACGTTACCTCATTTTCTCTTGTTATTAAATATTGAAAGAAAACATTATCTCTCAGTCTAACTGCAGTTGCACTTCCCAAGTGTGAAATGATATTCTGCAAAATGCTCAGTTAAAATAAAGTTATTTATTAGTCACATGTAAGGCTTACATTAACACTGTAACGAAGACACTGTCAAATTCTCTGGTCGCCAAACTCCGGCGGCTGTTCGGGTCAATGCACCGAACCAGCACGTCTTTCCGGCTGTGAGAAGAAACCGGACGATGCAAAGGAAACTCATGCAAACACTGGGAGAACGTGCAAACGTCAAATAGACAGAGACCCAAACCGGGAATCGATCTTTAGCACTGTGAGATGGCAGTGTTGACTACTGTGCCACAGTGCAACCACCGTCCCCACTCCCCGACACCCCCCCCCCGCCCCCGCCGCCCACTCAGACGTGGTAAAAGAGAAAAAATGGCACAAATGTCATTTACTGATTCTAATGTTAGATGAATTTCTCTGCCGCATGAGAAAAGGTTTTTAGCCGAATTATACTTCCACGAATCAGGTTATAAAGTTAATTCAGACTGTACTGTTTGGCCATCTAGTCGCTTTAATCCTGAGCAGACTTTGTGTATTGAAGGGGTAATCACATTCTATTCATTTTTGCGCAGGTCCCAGGCGCTAAACCGGGCAGAAATGTTGTCAAAACCCACTGCTCTGAAGTTTCCGAATTCAAGTTTATTGTTAAATGTGAACTGAATTGGGGATCAATCAAAATATTTAATATTTACTCTTCACCATTTCATGGAAAACAGACACAGCTAAATCGCCTGTCCTTTTTGCTGGCAGGGGATGCTTGGAGAGTGGGGGCTGGAAGATTGCTGCTTTTCCCTGTCTCACTCATTGTGTAATGTAGAAAGAGAGAATAATTAATGAGTTTGTTAGAATGGAATAACTGAATGGATTTCTAATGGGTTAGTTAAGTCTAACAGTCAGAGCCCATCCATTGCAGACACATCCATGCCACCGGGAACCAACTCTCCTACAACTGTCAGACAGTTCACCCTTCAATCTCCTCTGGTTCCGGTTCCCAAACAGTTTCTCAAGATTCGCAAAGCTTGAGACAGTGTTTTCTGGTTTGATTCCTTCTCCATTTTCCCCACCTGCCAACTGACAATATTTTCCAAAATCTCCGCTCAATCATCCGCCTTGCATCATGTCCAGGGATGAGGAAATTCAGTTTTGTGGTGAGGTAATAGAGACCGGGACTGTACTCTTGGGAGCAACGCTAGTTAGAAAGAGGGCGGCACGGTAGCACAGTAGCTCAGTGGTTAGCACTGCTGCTTCACAGCTCCAGGGACCTGGGTTCGATTCCCGGCTTGGGTCACTGTCTGTGTGGAGTTTGCACATTCTCCTCGTGTCTGCGTGGGTTTCCTCCGGGTGCTCCGGTTTCCTCCCACAGTCCAATGATATGCGGGTTAGGTTGATTGGCCATGCTAAAAATTGCCCTTAGTGTCCTGAGATGCGTAGGTTAGAGGGATTAGTGGGTAAATATGTAGGGATATGGGGGTAGGGCCTGGGTGGGATTGTGGTCAGTGCAGACTCGATGGGCCGAAAGGCCCCTTTCTGTACTGTAGGGTTTCTATGATTCATGGAGCTGCGGGGAGAATTGGATGATTTGGAGAACTCCTCCAAGGCGACATAGATACGTGGAATGACCTCATCTACTAATCAAAGATTCTATGATTCTCGTTGCTTCATGTCGCAGTCGCTTTATTTATTGTTAGACACCTGAACAATGAACAGGCGCAGGATGATCAGAGACTTCTGTAGATTCAACTGGCGCTCTTTCCGGCCCAACAGTTCCGAGTGCAGCTGAGAGTCACCGCACACTTCACTCAACATTGAGTCTGCAGTATCCCCACCCACAGCTTCCGATTGGTGCTCTCACTCTGACCCGATTGTGTGATTGGACAGATTGCTGGCGTTGCGCCATTCCTCTCATTGGTTGGATAAGCAGTGCAATGGGACGGGGATCTGTATTTCTGTCTCTGACTGTGGATTTCTCTCACTGCTGAGTTACCGACTCAGGGAGGATCATGAAGAACTGGCTCGCTCAGGCCCTCATCGCTATCTCACTCCTCAGTAAGGTTTTTTTCCCTTCCCAGTAAAACTACATGCTCCTGCTGACTGCTGCAACCCAGATGTTATTGTTGCTAAAACAACAGTGATGGTGGAGTTTATAATTGTATCGCTGAACATGAGGCTGACTCTGATTGTCATTATTGTTGTTATTTCTGTTAGAATGGAACCATCAAGCCAAAGTGGAACAACTGAGTCCTGAAATATCGGTTAAAGAGGAAAGTAATGTGACACTAACCTGTACGTTGGTAACTAGTCATTCTAATCCTTATGTATACTGTTATAGTCAGATTGCGTGGAAAGCGCCAGTGTACCTGTTTCAGTTTATTGGAGAGCAAAGGAACACCGACCTCAATGATCGGGTTTCCTCTAAATTTGAATAAAAAACGAACAATACTAGCGAGCTAACGTTCACTAACACACTGATTTCCGACAGCGCCGTGTATTTCTGTGCCACACTGCTGCAGAGATATATCGAATGCGGTACAAAAATCCCACACTGGCAGTTCCAGTTAGTGCCCAACACACGCGCGGCAAATTCAGTTTCCACAGAGAATGACGGAGATTCTTAACATTGCAGCAAGAAAAACACTCAGAAATAGCAGCTGGTGTGGTCCAGTTGCACAGCTGTATTAATTGATGATTGTAACTTATGGCTGCAGAACAATGAAATCATACAATCCCTCCAGTGCAGAAGGAGGCCATTCAGCTCATCGAGTCTACGCCGACCACAATCCAAACCAGGCCCTTTCCCGTAACCCCACATATTTACCTCGATAATCCCCCTTACACTTGGGTTAATTCAGCATGGCCAATCAATCTAATTGATAAGATTGACCAATCGATCTGAGATTTGTTAAGTGGTTTTCCACGCCTTTCTCTGCCTACTTGTTCCTGACTGATTCTTTACTGATTTATGACAACTATGCCCATTTCCATTTCCCAGCCTTGAACGTAAATATTTAATGCTTTTTCTGTTACCTTGTAGTTTCATTCAAAGTTCTCCAATCTGGCTGCTCGGCTATTCGGTCCAGCTTTCCATCCACATCACTGATGAAGATTTCGCTTTGTATTGAATCATATACTAACCCTGACACTCCTGGTGCGAGCCCGCTGGTCCGCAGTATGGAATGAACATTCGGCTCCGCTCTTGCAGAGAGACAAAGTTATAGAATTTTCAAAGTGACATTGTTATTGCGTTCAGTTCTTTGCAGATAAATTCGACCTGTGACCACACTGCCTATGTTAAGCCCCGCCCACAGCTTTCCTGTGCTATTCTAACTCTGATCAGTCTCACCTGTGCTGTTTTATGAGAGATTTTATTGTAGATATTGATGTTTGTGGCTTTTTTCTGTTTGGCACTGTCTGGGTCAGCTATACTTCCCCTCTGGAAGAGGATTTCACATACTGCAAAGTTACAAATTGAGGGAACATCATATGGAAATATCTCAGACTATTCATTATTCTATCACTTCTTATCAAGTAGATGCTCCAACAAAAAAAAATCATCCTCCCCCGCACCACACCTGCTATCCCAAACATGATTAATAACAAACTGCTCCTCATGTTGCTGTAATGATGGATATTGTCATTCTCCATGTCAGAACAGCCATCAAGACTCAGGGGATCAGTCGGTTTCTGAAATGACAGTTGAAGAGGAAAGAGGAAAGCTCATTGTTCCACTGGAGCAAGCAGAGAGGGAGTGATTTGTGGCAGGAGTGCTGGTGAGAGATTTGTTTATTTATTTAGTATCTTTTTTGCCTTTATTTTTCGAGTAGTTTTTTTTATTCTGAATTTTAAACTGAAAACCGGAAGTGGGCCGCTAAGGAGTCTGGGAAGGGTTTCGTTAAGCGCGCGAAGTATAAAAAGTAGACTGCAGTATATAGCGGGCAGCGTCGGGAGCGGGAAGCAGAGTGTGAGCTGTAAGGCCCTTGGCTCACAGGGCTTCGGGGGACAGGGCGAGCAGGGGTGAGTTTTAATTCTTATTTACTTTTCTCTGTGTACCTTGGTAAAAAGGGTCAAATACGAGTGTGAAGCCAGTGTGTTGTTCCCAGTGTAGGATGTGGGAGGTCCTGGAAGCACCTGGCCTCCCGGACATCCACATCTGTGAGGGCTGTGTCGAGCTGCAGTTCCTAAGGGACCGTGCTAAGGAGCTGGAACTGCAGCTCGAGGATCTTCGGCTGTTAACGGAGAATGAGGAGGTGATAGACAAGAGCTATCATCAGGTGGTCACACCAGCGCCACGGGTGGAGGCCAACTGGGTGACGGCCAGGAAGGGTAAAGCTCGGGTGATTGAGAGCACCACGGTGGATGTGCCCCTACACAATAAGTACCCCTGCCTGAGTACTGTTGGGGGGGGACAGCCCGCCTGGGGGAAGCAGCAGTGGCCAGACCTCCGGAGTGGAGTCCGGCCCTGTAACTCAGAGGGCGAAGGAAAGGGGAGGAAGACAATGTTAATCGGGGACTCGACAGTAAGGGGGTCGGACAAGCCTTTTTTCGGAGGCAAGCGGGAGTCTCGGATGGTGGTCTGCCTCCCTGGGGCTGGGATCCAGGATGTCGCTGATCGAGTCCCACAGATCCTGAGGTGGGAGGGAGAGGAGCCAAAGGTAGGGGTAAATATTGGTACCACTGATGTTGGTGGGAAGGGGTCATGAAAAGAGAGTATAGGGAATTAGGGAGACAGCTGAGAATTAGGAAAACAAAGGTAGTAATCTCAGGATTGCTGCATGTGCCACGGGAAGGTAAGGGCAGGAGTGGAGTGAGGTGGAGGATGAATGTGTGGCTGAGGGACTGGTGCAGGGGGCAGGGATTCAGGTTCCTGGACCATTGGGACCTCTTTAGGGGCAGATGTGTCCTGTTCACAAAAAACGGGTGGCACTTGAATCCCAGGGGGACCAATATCCTGGCGGGAAGGTTGGCTAAGGCTACTGCGGAGAGTTCAAACTAGATAGGTTGGGGGGAGGAGATCGAGACGAGGAGACTGGGAGTGAGGAAGTTAGCTCACAAACAGAGAAGGGTTATAGACAGTGCAAGAGGGAGGATGGACGGGGGATCGAGAAGGGGAGAGCTCAGACCAAAGGATTGAGATGTGTTTGCTTTCATGCCAGGAGTATAGTGAATAAAGGGGATGAGCTCAGAGCGTGGATCGATGCCTGGAAGTGTGATGTGGTGGCCATTTCGGAGAATTGGATGTCTCAGGGTCAGGACTGGATACTCCAGGTGCTGGGATTCAGATGCTTCAGGGAGGGAGGCAAGAGAGGGGGTGGAGTGGCACTGTTCATCAGGGATAGTGTCACAGCTGTCGAGAAGGTGTATGCTGTGGAGGGACTGTCTACAGAGTCTCTGTGAGTGGTAGTTCGGAGTGGGAAGGGGTCGATCACTTTGCTGGGAGTTTTCTACAGGCCGCCCAATAGTAACAGGGAGGTGGAAGAGCAGATAGGAAAACAGATCCTGGAGAGATGCAGTAATAGCAGAGTGTTGTGATGGGAGACTTTAATTTCCCAAACATAGATTGGAATATCCCGAGGTAAAGGGGATTGGATGGGGAGGAGTTCGTTAGGTGTGTTCAGGAGGGTTTCCTGACACAGCATGTGGACAAGCCTACAGGAGGAGAGGCTCTACTTGATCTGATACTGACCAGTGAACCTGGACAGCTGTCAGATCTCTCAGTGGGAGAGCATCTTGAGGATAGCGATCATAACTCTATCTCCTTTATGCTTGCATTGGAAAAAGAGAGGAGCAGGCAAGCTAGGAAACCGTTTATATGGGGTAAGGGGAAATATGAAGACATAAGGCAGCAAATTAGAGGAGTAAATTGGAAGGAGGTATTCTCGGGGAAATGTACTGAAGAGAGGTGGCAGTTTTTCAAGGAATGACTGTCTAGAGTTCTACAGGACAACGTTCCGAGCAGACAGGGAGGTGTTGGTAGGTTAAAGGAACCGTGATCCACGGAAGCTGTGAGGGACCTCGTCGCGAAGAAAAGGAAAGCATACAAAAGGTTCAGAGAGCTTGGCGAAGACAGGGATCCAGATGATTATATGGCTTGTAGGAAGGGACTAAAGACGGAAATTAGGAGAGCCAGAAGGGGTCACGAAAAGGCCTTGGCAGGTAGGATTAAGGAGAACCCGAAGGCGTTCCATAAATATGTGAAAAGCAAAAAGAATGAGACGTGAAGGAATAGGGCCTATAAAAGGTGAAGGCGGGAAAGTCTGTACGGAACCAGTAGAAATGGTAGAGGTACTGAATGAGTATTTTGCCTTGGTTTTCACAGAGGAAAATGACCTGGGTGGATGTACTGTGGGCTTGCGGTGGACTGAAAAGATTGAGTATGTGGACTTTAAGGAAGAGGTTGTGCTGGAATCTTTGAATGGCATCAAGATAGATAAGTCGCCGGGTCCGGATGGGATGTACCCCAGGTTCCTATGGGAGGCGAGGGAAGAGATTTCCGAGTCTCTGGTGATGACCTTTGCATCGTCGATGGAGACGGGAGAGGTGCCGGAGTATTGGAGGATTGCGGATGTGGTTCCTATTTTCAAGAAGGGGAATAGGGATAACCCAGGAAATTACCGACCGGTGAGTCTCACCTCAGTGGTTGGTAAGCTGATGGAGAAGATCCTGAGGGACAGGATTTATGAGCTTATAGAGAGGTTCAATATGCTCAAAAATACTCAGCACGGCTTTGTCAAATGCAGAGAGTGCCTTACGAGCCTGGTGGAGTTTTTCGAAAACGTGACTAATCACATTGATGAAGGGAAAGCATTAGATGCGGTTTATATGGATTTTAGCAAGGCGTTCGATAAGGTCCCCCATGCAAGGCTTCGAGAAAAAGTGAGAGGCATGGGATCCAAGATGCTGCTGCCCTGTGGATCCAGAACTGGCTTGCCCAAAGGAGGCAGAGAGTGTGTAGAGATGGGTCTTTTTCTAAATGGAGGTCGGTCACCAGTGGTGTGCCCCAGGGATCTGTTCTGGGACCCTTGCTGTTTGTCATTTTCAGAAATGACCTGGATGAGGAAGTGGAGGGAGGGGTTGGTAAGTTTGCCGACGACATGAAGGTTGGTGGGGTTGTGCATAGTCCGGAGGGATGTCAGAAGTTACAGAGGGACATAGATAGGATGCAAGACTGGGCGGAGAAGTGGCAGATGGACTTCAACCCAGATAAATGCGTAGTGGTCCATTTTGGCAGGTCAAATGGGATGAAGGAGTACAATATGTGGTGAGACCACATTTGGAATATTGTGTGCAGTTCTGGTCACCTCACTATCAGAAGGATGTGGAAGCGCTGGAAAGAGTGCAGAGGAGATTTACCAGGATGCTGCCTGGTTTGGAGGATAGGTCTTATGAGGAAAGGTTGAGCGAGCTAGGGCTGTTCTCTCTGTAGCGGCGGAGGCTGAGGGGAGACTTAATAGAGGTTTATAAAATGATAAAGGGGATAGATAGAGTGAACGTTCAAAGACTATTTCCTCGGGTGGATGGAGCTATTACAAGCGGGCATAACTATAGGTTTCATAGTGGGAGATATAGGACGGATATCAGAGGTGGGTTCTTTACGCAGAGAGTGGTTGGGGTGTGGAATGGACTGCCTGCAGTGATAGTGGAGTCAGACACTTTAGGAACATTTAAGCGGTTATTGGATAGGCACATGGAGCATACCAGGATGATAGGGAGTGGGATAGCTTGATCTTGGTTTCAGATAAAGCTCGGCACAACATCGTGGGCCGAAGGACCTGTTCTGTGCTGTACTGTTCTATGTCTATGTCTAATATAAAGGGAAAGACTCTTCGTACAGTAGAGGATCAGAAGGACCTTGGGGTCCGGGTCCATAGGACTCTAAAATCGGCCCCGCAGGTGGAGGAGGTGGTTAAGAAGGTGTATGGTGTGCTGGCCTTTATCAATCGAGGGATTGAGTTTCGGTGTCCGGGGATAATGATGCAGCTATATAAGACCCCCGTCAGACCCCACTTGGAGTAAAGTGCTCAGTTCTGGACGCCTCATTACAGGAAGGATGTGGAAAAGATTGAAAGGGTGCAGAGGAGATTTACAAGGATGTTGCCTGGATTGAGTGGCATGCCTTATGAGGATAGGCTGAAGGAGATCAGTGATTTCTCCTTAGAGAGACTTCGGATGAGAGAAGACCTAATAGAGGTATATAAGATGTTGAGAGGCACAGATCGGGTGGACTCTCAGAGGCATTTTCCCAGGGTGGAAATGGCTGCTACGAGAGGATACAGGTTTAAGGTGCTGCGGGGGGGGGGCGGGGGGGCGGGGGCAGTAGGTACAGGGGAAATGTTAGGGGGAAGTTTTTCACACAGAGGGCGGTGGGCGAGTGGAATCGGCTGCCGTCAGTGGTGGTGGAGGCAAACTCAATAGGGTCTTTTAAGAGACTCCTGGATGAGTACATGGGACTTAGTAGGATGGAGGGTTATAGGTAGGCCTAGAAGGTAGGGATATGTTCGGCACAACTTGTGGGGCCGAAGGGCCTGTTTGTGCGGTAGTTTTTCTATGTTTCTATGTTCAGTTGTTCGGTAATTATTCCACTTCAAGCAATACTTCTTACTTATTCTGGACCGTCAGATTCTAGCGGCTCCATGAAGTATCTATTGCTGAGATATAGATACAGCGAGGACACACGGAGATCCCCAGGGGACCGTTTTTTACCGGAATTCAATGATACATCCCGCACTGTCCCGCTGAAAGTGTCTAAAACAGAGCTGGCAGACTCCGGCATGTATTACTACGCACGGAGTGCCACAGAGACACGGAGCAGGGCTGAATCTGTAAAAAGACTCTCAGAGCCTCACTCAAAGTAGCAGAGCGTTAGGCAAACATTGTGATCAGAGTGAGTCTGAAATGGAACCTGAAATCATGGTGATTTCTCAAACTTCTAATTCTAGAATATGCTTTTATTAATAATAAATATTTGACCAGCATAACGAAATGGCGACAGTTTGAAGAATTAACATTAGTATATATATAAAGTTTGATGTTCCAAAGTGTTTCCCCGTCACGGTTGAAAACACAATAGTCAATTTGGGCTCAGCATATCATTTAATCCAGTAATATTGCAGTGTTCTGTCTGTTTCAGTGATTGTGATTGATGAACAGATATCAAACAGGACATTTCTCCTGGTCTTCTTGGAAACAATGGCCATGTGATGCATCACGTCCACCTGAGAAGGAAGACGGTGTCCTCGATTTAACAGGTCACCGAGAGGCTGGCAGCTCTGACGGTGCATCATTACCTGAGCACTGCACTGTCTCCTCGGTAAGATCCCGGAGTGTTGTTCCTGACTGACTGCCGCTGTCCTGTGGAACGGAAAGAGTCTCTGAACCGACTGGAGACGGAATCCTGGAAATTCCAGGAAGTGGTGATCACGCATTAACCCAATCCTGGAAAAAATAGTAAAATAAAAGCAATACAACTAAAAATAAACCTCACTGGGCCCCGTAGAAACAGGAGGACAATGAAGTTAGCTTCTCGAATCAAATTTCTCTCGAAAAGAGAAACTCTTACTTTTATTGCGGCTTTTACAGATTCCAGATGTCCTAAAACAGTTTCTAACTGACGGAAGCTCATTCCCAGTGTAATCGCTGCAGTTACGTTAGAAACTGTATTAACACCGAGAGCAGTGGGAATGTTCAATTATCAGTCAGAAAGGACTGTCACTCTGACCCTGGAGTAAAGGAATTGGGGAGTCCAGGAATTTCCGGGCTATTTCGATCTTGTCACAAACAGTAACCAAATGGACACCTCTTTCTCTTTCTCTCTCTGTTTTTCACTCTCTCTCTTTATGCTACATTGAGGAACCACGTTGATTAGTAACATTGTGCTAATCGTCTTATCCATACTACCCAGCGACAGTGGAATACATTGATTAATAAAATTCAATCTGAAAGCCTCCTGCGCCACCCTCCACATCTTCCAGATGTTTCCATTAGATTGGTCAATGATTTTGCCTGAAAACATACCGCAGCAGTTTCCATTACCTCCTGCAATATCACCAATGAGGAAACTCACCAGCTCTTACCACCTGTCATTAAGCAGATTGGAAGAGTTTGAAAGCTGATCATCAACCTGTGCAATCGGAAAAGGATCACACATTCTGTAGACATAAGGTCCTGAAGTGGGATTGGAACCCGAAGCTTCTGGTCCAGAAGACATCGTTCTGTGTCGGTGCTTCCATAATTCATATAGAGACTCTTGTCCTAAATAAAATGTGTTTTTTGGTAGTGTCGCGACGCACAGATATTTTCTGTAACTCCAGCCATCACCTGTAATAGCGGTGAACTGATAGATCTGCAAGTTTTGTTCATAGATGCTATGGAGCGCCATCTAGTGGAATCTTGTCTGTGAAGAAGCAATTATCAATATGTTCCCCAATATTGCTACATGATATTGCTGTATTATTATTATTATGGCAGTTTATTTTAGGTTTTATTACTTTGACGTTATTTCTGCATATGATGTCTTTTTCACAAAATTTGCTATTTATGATTGAACTGAGAACATTTACCACAGTTTCTGACGCGCCTACTTGGATAGCACAGTATGTGTTCATTTGGATGAAAAGATGAACTGAACATAGTCACAACTCCACATGTGGCAATTTTGTATTGTTCATTTCGGAAGAATGGAAGTTCCAAAAGCTCCTTAACATCAAACATGGATGCTGACCAAATAGCAATAAGCCATTTTTCCCCCCATAGTGGTTTACATTAGAAAGAATAGCGACCAGACGGACTAACGGATTTCTTTCCAACCGTTTCCAAAGTTCCCTGATTGGGAACAAATCTGTCAGACCATTTCTGGACCTTCTCTCCCCTGGTGAAACGGTTTCCATTGTTGAAGCGTCTGTTCAGGATTATCATCTCCCCTCCCTGCTTCATCTCGCTCGGTCTCTCCTGTCTTTGATCTTAAACAGAAACGAAAGAAGATTCAGGAAACCGAACCAAGTGCTTGAACTGTGCTCTCAGCAATGATGTGTGCAGATTTATTCATATGTTCTATAATCCATGTGACTGATGATAAATATTGGATTCTTAAACTGTTTCACAAGAACAATTAATAGACCCTCATTTTCTGCAGCAGAGCCCTGGATTATTTTTCCTTCTTGTCTCCTCTAAATTAATATTTCGTTCTCAGTTTCTTTCGCTTCTCCACTATACAGTTTGCATATTTCTTTTTCTCGGAAACAAAAAGATACGGCGGTTTTTGGTTGTACTTCAGACAGAGCAGAACATCATCGGTGTCCTCCAGCAGTCCGGTAGCATCAGAGGAAAATACACTGACAAGACACGCTGTGAATTTGCACTATTTTATGTTTTTTTCAGGCCAACCATTAGTTCAACGAAGATAAACGCAAAATACTGTGGATGCTGGAATGTGAAACAAAAACAGAACATGCTGGAAAATCTCAGCAGGTCTGACAGCATCTGTGGAAAGAGAATAGAACCAATGTTTCGAGCCTGGGAGACCCTTCGTCAGAGCTTAGTTCAGCCTTGAAACGTTGGTTCGATTAGTTCAACTAAGTTGCCCAGTCCATTATGGCAGTAACTGTGTTGAGCTGGACTTTCTTCCAGTGGAAAAAAAATCGTTTTCAAATAGACGTCGTCAACTGAAAATATAGGTGTGTTTGCCAGAATTAAGTGATTTATGATGTCAACAATGAATATAACCATACTGAATTGGACCTGGCAACACTCAGTTGAGCCTTGTAAAGTAGATTTCTCGGGCACCTGGGAATTTGCTGGGATGGATCTGGTCAACATTGAACATACACAAGCCAGTTTGGGCATGTACACGCCGATTGCAACGAAGCTGAACTGGAACCGTTTAGACTACATTACAGATATTGAACAGGGTATGCCAACATCAACTGTACCAGTGCAAAGTCGGGGATTTCGGCCTGAAAGTAACTGGGATGGACTGGAACTGAAACTTGGCTGAATTGATACAATTGAAATAGCCTGGCAAAAATTAACGTAATCGTGAAGAAGGGAGACTGTGCACTCCTAACGTAACCATAGTTAAATGGCCTTCTCATCGTCACTAATAGATGGGTGGAAGTGGGTTGACTCAATGAGAGATCTTTAGAACCAAATTGCAACCTATCATTTGATCGGGATTTTGAACATTTCTGTTGTGTTTTCCACGGACTATTTGCATTCCTCAATGCAGTCAGAAGCAAACAGCTATCTTCTGTACTGACACCAATATCCAGGCAAATTATTGCTTATGATAGATTATGCCGTAGTCTCTGGGCATTTCACTCCAGGATGTTTGAGAATTCATTAAAAAAAACCCATTGTATTTGATCAAAACATAAAAGGCAGCTGGGTAGCACCTGCGCTAATTTGTTTCTCACAGTAAAAATGATTAATGTAAAAGAAAAAAAAACTAATCATTTCCCTGGAGCCTCACATAATGTATAAATGTTAGAACATTTACTGTCATACCGTACACGCTCTGCCCCTCCGATAGAAATGCATGTACCTGCAAAAGGGCTGGTGTTTGCCATTTACTATCCAGTCATTGCAGCTATCGGGGTTCCAGGTACAGTATGGTAGTTAGTTATTATAATGTAACATCTTTGTTCATATGCAACCTTTTTCAATTTTATTAGTACCGCATCTCCAAGACACGGAATTCATTTCTATCATTTAAAGTGATGAATTTTCCCCTAAAATGTGTAGATTCTTCTGGTTAACTGATACATTTTGTCCTCTTTTACAGGATCACTTTATCAATTTTAAGAACTTTATTCTTCATTTTAATGATAAAATATCTTGAATCTGTTACCAGAATTTATCTGAATGAATGGTGAATATTGCCGTTTTAAGCAGTGTCATTTCACTCAAATAACAGCAAAAGGTATTCAAATTATAATGTCTCCCGTTCAACTTTGTTCTGCCTGCCTCTGACCTGTGCCACACTTTTGTCTCCCCCTCTAACCCGTCCCTCCTTGCCATTTACCACTGCAAACTCAATTTAGAAATACAGTTATGTTTTTCTTAGCAATACTATTGTAGATGGATTACTTCAAAGTTGTTATATTGTACATGTAGTTCGATTACGACCTTGACACACTAACTACTCCGAATTTTCATTCGGATAACACCGCATGAATCCATTTCTCCAGTATCATTGTTGCTGCTATTGGAAGTTACAGTTATTGAAGTGGAAACGTGTAACTTTTGTATTATCAGTATCATTGTTGTGCTTGAATTATCGCATTGTCACCTCCCTGTACATGTAAATACGTTATCGTCTTCTCCCTGTTCCAGGGACGAATTACCACAATGTTATCACGGTATAATTCTAGACATTTTTCGTGTTGTTGATATTGAGAGCAATGGATTGAGTTGGACAAATAATTGCTATCTGAACATAATGAAAGATTTTATTGACAGACCTTAGGTGTCAACGGGTTTTTGACAGTATAGGAGGATTGCAATAGCGGCTCTTTGGTGAGTAATTGGCACACACCCATAAAAAACAAAGCATACTGTTTTTGTCTCCGTTTCGACCCTCGACTCTCATTGCACAAGTCACCACTTCTCTCCATTCTTTTCTGATTGCTTTGACGATGTTGACCAAGGCACGGTAACTGACGACATATTTTGCATGGAATATAAGTGATTTTGGAAATGCCTGCGGTCAGTTGCGTGCCTCTATCTGAAATTTCAGAAGACATGTTGAAAGGACCCAGTACTGCTTGTGAGCTCTTAATCTGATAATTACCTTCAAATATCCACTTCTGGTCAGATTTGTTCATTAACCCCTGCAATGAGAGCAACACTCTCTCCAATTGCGTCCTTTACATCTGCCAGTTCGAGTGTTGCATGATACACCAGCAATTAAAAAAGGAAGGAGACAAAAGGCGGGTAACTATCGGCCGGTCAGCTTAACGTCTGTAGTAGGGAAAATGCTGGAATCCATTATTCAAGAGGAGATAGCAGGGCATCTGGATAGAAATGGTTCGATCAATCAGACGCAGCATGGATTCATGAGGGGAAAGTCGTGCTTGACGAACATGTTGGATTTTTATGAAGATGTGACGAGGGCGGTTGATGGAGGAGAACCGGTGGATGCGGTGTTTTTGGATTTCCAAAAGGCGTTTGATAAGGTGCCCCATAAAAGGCTGCTGAAGAAGATTAGGGCACACGGAGTTGGGGGTAGTGTGTTAAAGTGGACTGGGGACTGGCTATCCGACAGGAAGCAAAGAGTCGGAATAAATGGGTGTTTTTCCGGTTGGAGGAAGGTAACTAGTGGCGTGCCGCAGGGATCGGTACTCGGGCCGCAACTGTTTACCATTTATATAGATGATCTGGAGGAGGGGACGGAGTGTAGGGTAACGAAGTTTGCAGACGACACAAAGATAAGTGGAAAAGTGAATCGTGTGGAGGACGGAGAAGATCTGCAGAGAGATTTGGACAGGCTGAGTGAGTGGGCGAGGATATGGCAAATGGAGTATAACGTTGATAAATGCGAGGTTATACACTTTGGAGGAAATAATAACAAATGGGATTACTATCTCAATGGAAACAAATTAAAACATGCTACCGTGCAAAGGGACCTGGGGGTCCTTGTGCATGAGACGCAAAAGCCCAGTCTGCAGGTACAACAGGTGATCAAGAAGGCAAATGGGATGTTGGCCGAGATTGCGAGGGGGATAGAATATAAAAGCAGGGATGTCTTGATGCACCTGTACAGGGCATTGGTGAGGCCGCAGCTGGAATACTGTGTGCAGTATTGGTCCCCTTATATGAGGAAGGATATATTGGCATTGGAGGGAGTGCAGAGAAGGTTCACCAGGTTGATACCGGAGATGAGGGGTTTGGATTATGAGGAGAGGCTGAGGAGATTGGGTTTGTACTCGTTGGAGTTTAGAAGGATGAGGGGGGATCTTATGGAGACTTATAAGATAATGCGGGGGCTGGATAGGGTGGAGGCGGAGAGATTCTTTCCACTTAGTAAGGAAGTTAAAACTAGAGGACACAGCCTCAAAATAAAGGGGGGTCGGTTTAAGACAGAGTTGAGGAGGAACTTCTTCTCCCAGAGGGTGGTGAATCTCTGGAATTCTCTGCCCACTGAGGTGGTGGAGGCTACCTCGCTGAATATGTTTAAAGCGCGGATGGATGGATTCCTGAGCGGTAAGGGAATTAAGGGTTATGGGGATCAGGCGGGTAAGTGGTACTGATCCACGTCAGATCAGCCATGATCTTATTGAATGGCGGGGCAGGCTCGAGGGGCTAGATGGCCTACTCCTGCTCCTATTTCTTATGTTCTTATGTTCTTATGTAATTACGACTAATTTTTAGGTTAGAAGCTCCTTTCAACATTTCCTCTATAAATTCAGAGAAACGCCAATTGGTTCCCACTTTTTTAATTGAAGATTTTTTTTTGGTTTAATGCAGGCATTTCCAACGGTGAATTGTTAAAGAATAATTCGCCAAATGGGGCAACTTTTGAAATTGAGTGAGATGGAAACTTTCCAGTTGAATATGGCAATGAATGTTTTTTTTATAATTTCATATCCAACGTGTTCTGTAATAAATTGCTGACTATTCCTGAAGTTGCATAGATGGTTTTTCAATATTTCCTTATCTTTCATTATATTGTATTGCATTATTATGCAATTACATGTCACTGACCCAGCTTATTTATAATTATTGTGATTATGTGCATGGAAACCCGAACAAGGGACAGTTTGCAAAGCAGAATCAAGTCGCAAAAGTTTCAATTTCTTTCATAATCTTGTTTCATTTCGATGGGAGTTGAGAAAGTAACATCTTGTCTCTCGTGCTGTCACCCATATGTTTCCTTTCCTTCTCTATTTTACAGCTAACTTGGCAGTCATTTTAATCCTGTACCGAAGAAGCTGTGGTCTCTCCAGATGTATAATTTACTATGTGGTGTCCATGGCGGTGACGGATCTCTTGGTCATTATGACCAGCGTGATATTAAACCGGATTGCTGGGATTTATTTCCCCGGCAGTTTCCTGTCAATCACACCAATATGCAGTCTGCATGTTGTGATAATCTACGCAACCATTGACAGTTCTGCCTGGTTAACGGTTGCTTTCACCTTTGATCGATTTGTGACCATTTGCTGCCAGAAGCTGAAAATCAAATACTGCACGGAGAAGACAGCGGCGTGGGTAATAGGGACCGTCTGCACATTGAGCTCTCTAAAAACATCCTTCCTATATTTTATCTTTGAACCGTTGTATATCATTAACAACATAACTTGGTTCTGTGTTATAAAACAAGTATTTTATACATCCCCGCATGGAACGCCTATGATTGGATTCGAACAATTTCAATGCCCTGTATCCCATTCATTCTGATTTTATTGTTCAATGCTTTGACCGTCAGACACATTCTCGCGGCCAATCGGGCCCGCAGGAGACTCCGGGCACAGAGTAATGGAGAAAAACAGAGTGACCGAGAGATGGAGAAACGGAGAAAGTCCATTATTTTACTCTTTGCCATCTCGGGCAGTTTCATTCTCTTGTATACGTTATTTTTTGTGACGGTTCTCTATGTCCAAATTGCAAAGGTTCCTTATTTCTCAGTTCCTGATATTAGTGAATGGTCATTTATCTTGGAGGAAAGCGGATATATGCTTCAGTTTCTGAGTTCTTGCATCAACCCATTTATTTATGCTGGGACTCAGAGGAATTTCAGAGCCGAGTTAAAGAATGGAGTGAATTATCCACTGAGATTATTTGTTAACTTGTTTAAGTTTTGAAAAGATGAGATCGAAAGCGAAAATTTCATTAAACTCCAACAATTCCTCTATTTCTCAGTGTCACACAAGACCACCCTTCAAATGTTTCTTGTTTGTCGACACGTACACAATATGCGAATACAAAAAATTATAAGGGAAACTGAATCACCGTTAAAAAAATCGGTATTGCAATCTCGAGAATCCACGGTCTTTGCATGTCTCCAAACTCAGTGGTGGTCCATTGATCAAGATTCGACCCGTTTCCCTCCACGGGCCCGGTTTGATTCACGGTCAGTTAATATGGACCAATTCATTGTTCACCAATTATAATAATACGACTCATAGGAAATGCTTAACTCTTCTGAATGAGTGGATTGAGAGTTGAACACGCAGACAAGGAACAGGACGAGCCCGATCAGACTCTCGAACATTCTCATCCATTTTAATAATATCATGACTAATTTGATAGTAACCTACGCTCCTCATATTCAGGATAATCTAACACCCCTTTGCTGACCAAGAATCTATCCGCCTCTGCCATAAAAACATTCAAAGAATATGTTTCTACCGCCTTTTCAGGCAGAGAGTTCCAAAGATTCACGAGCCTCTGAGTGAAAAGATTTTGCCTCGTCTCCATTCTAAGTTTGTGCGCCATAACTTTTAAAATTTGTACCCTAGTTGCTGTGTATACAACAAGTAGAAACATCCTCTCTGCATCCACTCTGTCAGGACTCATCGGGATCTTTTATATTTCAGTCAAGTCAACCCTCACTCTGCTAAATTCTAACAGATAAAGTTTACCCTGTCTCACCTTTCCTCATAAAACAGCCCACCCATTCCAGGTATTAGAATGATAAACGGTTCCTGAATACATTTACAGATTCAAAAAGCAAGGTTGCTAATACCATGCACTGTACACCAAAATGGTCTCACTGGTAACTTGCATAGCTGAAACATTATCGTGGTACTTTTGTAATCAATTCCTTTAGCATCAAGTGATAACAATCTACTAGTTTACCTAACTATTTGATGTACCTGCATAATAGCCTTTAGTGATTCGTGCACTCGGACACTCACATTCCTCTGCTCCTCAGAGCTCCGGAATATCTCGTCATTTAGATAGTATGATTCATTCTCACAAAATGGACAATTTGATTTTCTTTGTCATCTAAAGCTCATCAGATTTCTGCATCTGTGGACCAGAATGCTAAAAAAAAACTAGCATTTCTGGAAGCATTTGTGGATAGATAATTGAAACTCATATTTTACGTTCGTGACCTTTCATATTGATTCCAGGGCAGTCAGAGACAAATGCTTGTAAAAGGTCCTTGAAACTCCAAGAGATACAGCACCCAATGTTGCCAGCTCTGCTCTCTTGAACAGGGGTTTGACCGGTATAAGGAAATCATAAATTACCACTACACTGCACAATGCTTCGTTGAAAGTGAATGTTAAAACATGCTTTTACATTGTACTTCATAACTTGCTTTGTCGACGTACAATTCGGTGAAAAACCATCGCCATGTGGCAGAGAAATTGATCCAACATTAGAATCATAAAGTCATTGAAGACCAGGGGCTGAGATAAATCTAGGGGGACTCGATATGGCTCAAAGTAACAAGAGATTCATTGCCAACAATCTTTCAGCATTTACAACAATAGCTCAAACAAAATCTATGATGCAGATATGATTCCGAAGGATCTTAGCATGCATCACATCAAGTGAACAATGAGGGAAATAATGCAACTCTCCTCTCAGTCTCATGGGGCAATGGTCTGTGAGCAACTCAAGGGAGAGGTGTCTACGGAAAACAAAATCCAGAAAGAAGCATTCTCCTGCTGCATCTTTCCAACCTTTTTTCCCCCTCTCAGAACCATTTTTACATGAAACTGCACAACAAACGTGAACAAGGCTTTTGATGCAAAATAACTATAATGAGACATTCCAGATCCTTGCCCATTCTCAGTGCAGCACAGAAATCCCTTTAAATTTGTTTGGTTTATTTTCTGCTGCCTCTTCTCTCCGACCGAAATGAATCAGTTCACCCTTCCTTATATTAACTTCCAGCTATCCACCCAGATGGATGTGTTAACGAGCCCGAAAGGAGAACCAAAAGAAACTGGGAGTGAAAGAGTGAGAATAAAAGAAGAAGAGAGAGGCTGCGTTTTGTCGATCCCACGGGAAAGAGACTCCAGGCTCAGTTCATTGTGACAGTTCACACAGCAACGAGGAAGCAACATTCCTTGATGAAGCCTCATATGTTAACTGAACATTTTTGCTGTTTTATTGAAGCAGGAGAAGGAGTGTTGAATAAAAGCGTGTTTCAATAAAACATAGCAAAAGTATTCAGTTAATAACAGCATCCGTGTGTTGCACATGAACATGAAGTGAACCGTGAGGGGAAATAGTGCCACAAGCTGCGAATGTACAACTTTTAATTTCCTACTTTAGCAGGGAAAATGAAGAGCTGGGGAGAATACTTGTAGAAGGACATGCAGCAAAGTCCAAGTTGATTAATTTGTCGTTCGATATCTATTAACGATTTCTGAGAGAACATTTTAGGGAGAACTTTCATTTAAGTTTAACACTAAGTGGATAGAACAACTGAGAGTTTCATTGAGAACAAATACAACAACTGAGAGATTCATTGAGAACACAACACATGCAGTCTGAGCCGCCAGCTGCCTTTAAAATGTTAACGTACTAGACAGCAAATATGACCTCAATGTCAAAGAAGGAAACTTTTTTTGTTCATTCATGGGACATTGGGCGTCGCTGGCTTGCCAGAATTTATTGCCAGTCCCGAGCTACCTGAGAGTGATTGAAAGTCAACCACATTGCTGTGGCTCTGGAGTCATATGTAGGTCAGGCCAGGTGTAGATAGCAGATTTTCTTCACTAAAAGAGATGAACGAACCTGAATGATTTTTCCGACAATCGAGAAAGTTTTTATCGTCATCAGTAGATTCTTAATTTCAAATTGATATTAAAACCCACCACCTGCCATGGCAAGTTTCCAAACTGGGTTCCCAGAACATTAGTTGATCTTCTAGGATTAATAGTCCCGCGATAACGCCACTAGGCCACCGCCTCCATTTCCACGCAAAGCGTCAGAATCCCCATCTATTTACACATTAACTGTAATTGAAGTGAAAATCCAGGCGACATTAAATGTAGAATCATAACTACCTCGCAGATTTAAAAATAAATTCCATTCATAATTCTTGACAGCTACAGATTAAGAATGCTAAAAGCAGCTCGGAAGTACTGGACTTGAATACTTCTGAAAAGACAGATATGATTCCGAAGGATACTGACATGCAAGATAAAAATAAAGAACTTCAACGTGATCCCTTTCTCTTCACCAAGACTGCTGGCATCATGAACTCAAAACATTTTACTTTCAGAGCCATCAAAATGATATATTTATTTTTGTAATCGAGATGTTCCCATAAACACGGAAGAAGACCATGGGCGCCCGACGTTTAACTGATCACTCGACTTGTACGTGAAAACAAAATGAAGCAGATATTTTGTGATCTGTCGCAATTACGTCAGATATTTTTAAATGAATCATGTGGATTTTTGTTTGTTAAATCGATGATGAAGAATGAAGAGTGAGTGGATTGAATCTTCTCACCTTCACCAGAGTGACTGCAGTGCTGTAGAAAATGCTGAAGATAAACAAGGCGATGAATGGAGAAGCGGTTGTCCAGATGTTGCCATTATCATCGCCAGAGTCTTCAATCCACATCTGGTCTGCGAAATCTACGGAAATCTGGACGTGGAAATTATTTCGGCCTTTTTAATTTTACTGTTATTTCCCTTCCTCTGTTATTTTCCTTAAGTGATTATTCCGCTGTATAGTTGAACTTTCATACTATCCCTACTTTTGAATTAATCTGTCTCAGCAATCTATCCCTGCTACCTGATACAACAACTTTTCCTTTATTACCTTCTGTTACGATTCTGGACCAGACTACCAAGTTTTTGGTACAAACAGTTGCCCGAATTTTCCTCATCTGTCTGAAATTTGCGAACTATTATTTCAAAACAATGACCCCCTCGCTCTTGATTCTCCCACAAGAAGAAACATCCTTTCCACATCTGTTATATCAAGACGCCTAAGCATTATAAATGCGTCAATCAACTCGGTTCGTCCTATTTAAATCTCCAGTACATACAAGGGCAGCGGTTTCAAACTTTTCTCATCAGACAACCTCTTGGTGTTGTCTGGTGAACCTTTTCTGAAGTGCATTTACATTCATGCTTCCATAAGGAAATCAATACTGTTCAGAATACATCAAATATGGTTTTACCAATGCCCTGTATAATTGACGCATCGCACAGAATCATGGAATCAAAGAATCATACAGTATAGAGGAGGTTCTTCGGCCCATCGAGTTTTTCACACGAGAAATACTTGACCTCCCACGGAATCCCATTTACCTGCACTTGGCCCACATTCTTGAATGTATGTCATTCCAAGTGTTCATCCAGGTACTTTCGAAAGGATGATTCATGAAACAATGTTCACGCTGTGGGATTACATAGAATGTTTCTACGTGCCCTAATATAACCTTTCAACAATATTCCCTCTGACAGAAGTTCAGCTCATTTACCTGTAGTTTCCTAGAGGCAACCCGCCTCTTCCACACTCCCAGGCAGCATTTCCGGACAGGAACCACCTCTTTCGTAATTTGTTTCTTTTCTTATCCCCCCTAATTTGCCTGCCCTTCACTTTGAACCTCTGTCCTCTCGTGACTGACCCTTCAGTAAAGGGGAACAACTGCTCTTTATCTATTCTGTCCATTCCCCTCATGATCTTGTACACCTCGAGCACGTCACCCCTCAGTTTTCTCTGTTCCAAAGAAAACAACCGAAGTCTATCCAATCCCTCGTCATAACTTAAATTTCCATCCCAGGCAGCATTCTGGTAAATCTCCTCTGCACCCCTCCAGTGCAATCACATTCCTCTGATAATGTGGTGGCCAGAACTGCGCACAGTATTCTATTTGTGGCCTCAGCAAAGTTTCATGCAACTCCAACATGACTTCCTAGCTTTTGTAATCAATGCCTCGATTCATCATGGCAATTGTCACATACGTTTTTTCATCACACTACGAGCATGTCCTTCCGGCTTTAGAGATCTATGGACAAACACACCAAGGTCCCTTTGTTCCACACAACTACCCTTGCCCACATGGCTCTGTCAATCAAATTAATCAAACCCCAGCCTTTGATCACTGTCTGTGCAGTTTGCACATTCTCTCTGTGTCTGCGTGGGTTTCTTCGGGGTGCTCCAGATTCTTCTGACAGTCCAGTTTATGCAGGTTAGGTGGGCTGGCCATGCTAAATTGCCGCTTGGTGTCAGGGGGACTAGCAGGGTAAATACATAAGGTTATGGGGATAGTGCCTGGGTGGGATTGTTGTCCGTGCAAGTTCAATGGGCGAAATGGCCTTCTTCTGCACTGTAGTGATTTTATGATTCATCCCCTCTCAGCGCGGTCAGTTTGTCTCAACCACAAATGGACACTTTGGAGAAACTCCTTAATGACATGGGTCCATGGAATCATACGTTGGTAGCAGTTGACCCTTTCATTGGACAACTGACAGGAAAAGGAAAGAAAAATAATGCATTGTCAAAGTTATTTCTGGGAAGAAGTGATTTCTGTCCCTTAATTTCCTCACAGTAGAAGTCTTTATTCTAATAGTTAAAAAGTTGTTCACATATTCCTGTTACGGGCAAAACAATAGTGATAAGCAGCTGGTAAATTGTTGGCATTATCCATGGAGTGTACTTTTATTGAACAAGTGAATTATCTTGGATGTTTTCAGTGATTGGTGGGGACTGCTGGACTGTGTAAGTGTTTATGTTCCTTGGGATCATGCTGATGTGCAAGGAAGCCGGTTACTGGGCACAGTCGCAGGAGCAAAGCAGCAAGGGCCATTGGCTGGAACTTTAGAATGTATCAGAGCTTTAATGGCCGTAAATCCTAACCACTTTCAGAATGTTGGAATGAGGCACAATCGCAGATGGAGCGGGTCTGAAAACCACTGCATGATCAATTGATGGTGAGGTGGGATGTTTTGTCTTCTCTGACACCCCAACTCCACGTCTCCCTCGAAACATTCACTGCTTCCCATCTCAGTGTGGCTCCGCTGAAGGTAATGTGACAACTCCAGTTTTCATTGAATCATGCAGAGCTGGAGGAGACCTTTCAGCCCATCACAGACATTTCAGCTACTGTAGAAATACCCAATTTTTCCCACTCACCAGTTTTCCTCATATTCTTACATTTTTTCAATGGCTCTGGCCAAGTCCCCTTTAAAAGTTCTGAGTGACCAATATTCAGATTTTTCACCAATGGTCTTTAGTCTGTGACATCTGGTTACCAAGCCTGCCATCAGGGGAATTACTTTCTCCCTACTTACGCAGTCAAAACCTCTCATCATTTTGACTACTTCTGTCAAATCTCCCCTTCTCCTCCATTATTCAAAGAAGAACAACCCCAGCATTACTGGTCAAGCTACTTTGTTCTATTTTTAAATTGACTCTCTCATACACTAGCCTAATATCTCGGTATGTAGGTTACTGCAGACTCAGAGGGTATCTCCAAACTTCACTTCTTATGATTTTGACAATTGTATAAACACCTTCTTGACATTATCCTTACCTACTGAAACACACGGTCCTCTAACAACAGCAGACCCTGGCTGATGAAAGTTTCCACAAGTGAAATATTCTAATGGTTTTTACAACACAGAACTATGAAGTAAAATTTGTTTATGCAATAACCAGATACTTTTTCAAAAGCAATAAGTTCTCACAATGGTTTGATCATTCTATTTTAAATTATAAACATGGAGACGGTTTAAACCATGACAACGTAGTCTACAAGAGAGGATAGCCGTTTTGTGGCTTCATAGTGACTGGAGTCAATGTGTTGGAAAAATTGTCCATTTCAGGACTGCTATTTTTGAGAGTTATTCCTGATCTCTTTCTCTTTGTGAACAGCTGCTGATCAGATTGGTAAAGCTTACAATGGTTGAAGCCAGGAGAAAGGACAGATCTCCACGTCATGTCATTCACCGTCGTCAGAAGAGTTTCGAGGTATTTTGAAATGAATTGTGTTGGGCAGAATTTGGAGTTTGATGTGGGATAAATCGAAGGTTGAATGTCAATGGGATTAATCCTGTTGAATCAATGTCAACATTACTATAGTTAATAATAACTCCCACCATCGTCGCCACCAAAATAATTTGTCCATTTTACAACTAAGCTTGACGAAGAGGAAACTGTTTCTCCTGGGCTTCATCAGCGGTGTCATCTCTGGAAGAAACATTAAAGCAAGTCCCTGTCTGTGCTATCAGATATACGTGTTTAGGAGCTGACGCTGTATTAAACTAATTAAACCTCGCCTGTCCTCTCCATCCCTCCCACCATTCCCTCCCGTCAGCCTACACAAGCACCACCCAGGACTCTTAATGCATTGAGAGCAGCCTGGTCTCCCCAGGGAGTGAGTGTTGGGGAAGAGAGATCACTGCGCTATATCGTTTAACTTGGTTATGGAAAATTACAGGAAATAATCCAAAGAAAAAATAAGTAAGAATGGATCCGTCCCCAGCACACCCATTCCCAGTAACCCCATTCTTTTACCATGACCAATCCACCTCGCCTTATATAAAGTTGACCTTTCTCTTCATCCTAGCTATGACTGTTACATTATATTCTGCACCCTCTCCTTTCATTTCCCCCCCACTACACTATGAAAAAGGCATGCTTTGGCGGTATAGCACCACACACAATGCTTTCACATTGGAACCCGCACACTGGTTCTGGGACTTGCCCTGCCAATCGGTCATCACTTCGGGCACTCTTTTCAATGTTGAAACGCCTGAGCTCCCAGGCAATGTCAGTAGTACACCATTCCGGTCTGTCCCTGTTGGGATTGTCCATGAGGGCCCTGACATTTCAGATACAAAACTTATTTTATTTTTGCAAAAATGTACTTCATTTGTAAAATATCTGGAAGAAGATTACAGACATTTCAAACTGGCCATCACGCGAAGTATAATAATATAAAGTTTCCATACATATATCATGTTGCAATCTGAGCTGCTTCAATAGAGTCAAATAAATATTGCTGACACTGCAAAATGGTCATTACGAATGGTACAAAGGTATTTCAGTTTTTTTACACTCTGTTCTAGATGGTGGTGATTGCCTCCGTGTTCTCTTGATTTGGTGTGGTATGATTTATGATTGTCACTTGTAATAGCATGCAGTGTAAAGTATTGATTCTTTCGCACTATACAGACAAAGCAAATCATTCATAGAGAAGGAAGCAAGAGTGTGCAGATTGTCGTATTACAGTCATAGCAAGGGTGTAGAGCAAGATCAACTTAATGCAAGTTAAGTCCATTCAAAAGTCTGACAGCAGCAGGGAAGAAGCAGTTCTTGAGATGGTTGGTACGTGACCTCAGACTTTTGTATCTTATTCACGACGGAAGAAGGTGGAAGAGAGAATGTTCGTGATGCCTGTGGTCCTTATTTATGTTGACTGCTTTGCCATGGTCGCAGGAAGCATAAACAGAGTCAATGGATGGGAGGCTGGTTTGCGTCATGGATTGGCTACATTCACAAACTTTTGCAGGTTCTTGCGGTCTTGGGCAGAGCAGGAGCCATACCAAGCTGTGATACAATCAGAAATAATGCTTTCTGTGGTGCATCTCTAAACGTTGGTGAGAGTTGCAGCTGACATACCAAATTTCCTTAGTCTTCTGAGAAAGTAGAGGCGAGTATTTCGTAACTATAGCGTCAGCATGGAAGGACCAGGACAGTTTGTTTATGATCTGGACACCTAGAAACTTGAAGCTCTCGACACTTTTCTATTTCGTCCCTATTCGTGTGGACAGGGGCATGTTCCCCTCTACGCTTCCTGAAGTCGATGACAATCGCCTTCATTTTGTAAACACTGAGGGAGAGATTATTGTCACCGCACCATTCACCAGATTATCTATCACATTCCTGTACGCTGTCACGTCATTTTTTGAGATCCAACCCATTGTGGTGGTGCCGTCAGCAAGCTTGAAAATCGAGTTGGAGGGGAAGTTATCCACACAGTCATAGGTGTATAAGAAGTATAGTGGGGGGCAGAGAACACAGCCTGGTTGGGCACCGGTGTTGAAGATGATCATGGAGGAGGTGTTGTTGCCTACCTTTACAGATTGTGGCCTGTGCGTTAGGAAGTTCAGGATCCAGTTGCAGAGGAGGAGCCGAGGCCCAGGCCAGGGAGTCTGGAGAAGTGTTTCGTGGGAATAATGGTGTTGAAGGCTGAGCTGCAGCCAATAAATAGGAGTCTGGCATAGCTGTCTTTGTTATCCAGGTGTCCCAGGACCAGAGAGATGGCGTCTGCCGTGGACCTGTTGCGGAGGTAGGCAAGCTGTAGTGGATCCAGGTAGTCCGGGAGGCTGGAATTGATTTGTGCCATGACTAGCCCTTCTGAACACTTAAAAATGATGGATGTCGGAGCCACCGGACGAAAGTCATTGAGGCACGTTGCTTGGTCTTTCTTAGGTATCGGGAAGATGGTTGTCATCTTGTGGCAGATAGAGACTTCAGATTGCTGTGCAAAGAGGTTGAAGATGTCTGAGAATACACCCAAAGATGAATCCCAGTTCAAGCTGATTCGCGCAGGATCTGAGTGCTCGTCCGGGATCCCCATCCGTGCCAGTCGCTTTCCGTGGGTTGACCTTCGAGACAGCTGCTCTGAAGTCTGCAATGGTGACCTCAGATACAGGTTCATCCAAGGCTTCTAGGTGGAGGGAACGCTATGTTTCTGTAGTGCAGTGATTACCACATTCACCAACTGAAAGTTTCCCGGTTCGAAAGCGGGCAGAAACATGTGTGAATGCTTTTAACCTCAGAGTGAGGAATAGAACAATAATTCACGTTTATTTTTGAATATTAACTGAATACTTGATCTTACACTGTGTTACATTTACCCTTCCCCTTCACAGTTCTGCACACGTTCAAACTGACACAAAGTTTTTCACTGACTCTCGTTTCCAGCTCTGACGATTCAGAAGGTTTCCTCAAACCTGCACATTCCGGCTGATTGCAGTTGATTTGTGTCGGATTATTAAAGGCTCCTGCAGCAACACCTCAGTTAATAACAGTCACAGGAAGCCCCATTTCAGACGAGGAAACACGCCCAACAAAGATGTTCTCTTCTCCGGTTCCACAGTGGGACAGGGACAAGAGCACGAATTTACCCCGCACTTAACCAATCACCCGCTGCCAGCAGAAATTCGCGACTGCAGATGCATCTGTACGTTCTTTTAAACTCAGAATGAGGATCAATAATTTATTGTTGAAAATTAACTGAATGCAGTATTTTACACTTCATGTTGCATTTCCCCATCCCTCTGATGTTCTGTGTCCACTCAAACCCAACATTTGTAACTCAGACCCGTTTCCAGCTCTGACGGTTCAGAAAGCTCATCTCAAATATGCACATTCCGGCTCCTTCTTTCGTTCGTTCGTGGGACATAAGAGTCATTGACCAGTATTGATCGTCCGTCACTCGTTGAGAAGCAACTTTGCTGTGGCTCTGGAGTCACGTGTAGGCCAGACCAGCAAATTTACTCCACTAATGGGCATTAGTGAATCGTGCTTTTCCAACAAGGGACAGTGGTTGCATGGTCATCAGTGGATTATTAATTCCAACCTTCTTTATTTTATTTAACTTCCACCAGCTGTCGTTGCGGTCCCCAGAATAATGCCACTGAGCCATTATCTCACCTGAAGCATCTGCGTCCGGGGAGACTCGAACTCACAACCTCGGAATAACCCGCTGACTTCGCTGCTGAAAAAGTACCGCGAGCTAACGATTGCGCCACTGGAGCACTGTTTTCGACTGATTTGCCTCCGGTTATTAATGGCTTCAGCAGTTTCATCTCCGTTAACAGTCACGCAAAGTCACATTTCAGTCTGGGAATCAAACCATCAATGATTCGCTCTTCCACGTCTCCACAGAGAGTGAGGCAGGCAGAAGCAGCAGGATATCAGTCCGCATTCTCCAATCACCCAATCGTTACCAGCAGAAAATGGCGACTGCAGCTTCAATGAGCGGGTTGCTGCCCATCCCTGGGACACAAGACTCAACCCAATTCAAACCTCCCAATACACCGAACACACGCTCAGCAAAAAATACATAGATTATACCCTGTTGTAGGTAAAAATAACTCTGAGTCAATTCGTCGATCAAAATACAGTGGTTTATTTGCACAATTGTGGGAGACCGTCCGATGCCTAACATGGCCTCAGACTTTTCAGCAAATACAGGTTAAAAACATATATTTATACCCTCCCTTTCAGGTCCGCAATTTCCCAGGCCTCACAGGTTCCCAGGCTGTGGCTTGTCTTCCATCGTGTGAACCGTGCTGCCTTGGCGGTTTCTTCGCGGTTGTCTCAAGGCCGTTCTCTGAACACAGGTGGGGTATCTTACGAACGTACAAGGTTAAAGTCTCGCACAAACAAGTTAACGGGCATGCAACAATTTATATATGTTCGTAGGTGCTTGTATAATGTATATCGGTGCAGGTTATGATGAATATATATGAATGTATCATTATGCAATGACAGAGGCCTACATTTCGGCTTCTACTGTTACACAGCGGTACATATTAGGCTGGGTTATCCACATTCCGGAACAGATTAGCCGGGCACAACATATTCTTGTATACCACAGCTGCTACCCTTATCTGTTCTTGGATACATGAGCATGAAAACACCCTAACGTAAACATGAGTTCTACAGTGTTTCTCACACAATCTCTCAATAGCACAGAATTCACTTTGACACTTTGAGTATTAGAATTCATTAACCCATTCCCGTCTTCACTTCCCCCGCTTTTGGTCAGGTGCCAGGTGGTCCACACAGGCCCCATGACCAATTCAGAACCAAAGGTGACCAGCATATGGGCCCAGCTCCTTGGTCAGGAGGTCTGCCCCCTCTGCCTGTAGAATGTATAATTATAATAAGAATTATAATTCGGGCTGTTGCCGTTTTACAGCAGGTGTTCAATAATGCCATACAAACACAGTCAGCAATTACAATTACAATTAATACAATAATCCATGCATCAGCTATGCACCCCACGACCCAAACCATTGCCCCAACCACCCCGGAGCGTTACAATTGTGATACTGGTTCCCTCATCCTGTATTGTTTTTGCCACGTGTTTAATATGATCTGCTCAGCGAGATATATTCTCCGAAGCGTCGGGAATATACATACAGCATTCGGAGCCAACTGTGGCATATGTCCCTCCCTGGGAGGCGAGCGCATAATCGAGTGCCAATCGGTTCTGTAACGCCACAGTCCGAATAGCTACGACCTCTGCTGATATCTCAGAGATGGCCGTGCTCACCTCCTCGAACCCGTCCTTAGTCTCATTCGCAATTCTCTCTGGGGTCGAGGCCATCCGTATAAGTTCTTGTGCTGCCTTGCTGTCCCATAAAGTGGGTAGACTATCATGAAGAACCGTTCTGTCTCACGAATGGCTCGCTTAGCCCTAAGCAGGTGTATCTCGGGGTGGTCCCGTCAGTCAGTGTAATGGTGAATATAAGGCACCACATATGCCAAATAACACGATCCTGCCCAATTCCAGGGAAGCCATGGATAGGCATTGCTTCCACAGATAAAATAGGTAACATTATATGCAGTCCTCGCCCTTACATAAGCGGTGGAGAGGCTAACCGGGACGGTGACTTTGGGGCACTGGATTGGGACCTGTACCATGGCCCAAGCGTCATTAGTGATATCAATCTGCTGTATACAGTAGCTACGGCCAACAGGTATGGTTCCATTTCTTATCAGGCTGATAGATCCCCTTTGTTTATTTTTCACAACGAAGTAGCGTGGGGAACCTGATCTGCCATAGCTGGGCTGGTAATGTTTCTTAAAGGTCGGTCAAGTGCACCCTAACTTTAACACAACATCACTGTTGCTAATATTAAACGTACCCTGCATCGTGGTACCCAATGGGGTTTTGAATGTCAGTTTCCTTGTCCCTTTCTGGATTCAATTCTGATTTAAAACCCATCAATTACTTCTGGAGCTGATAAAGGGATCGGGAGTAAAGGGATTCCTCCCTTTCCTCCGTGCGTGGGAATGTGTGAACAGACCCAGCACTTGCTCAGATCCGATTGTGATGCATACAGATAAGACATATACACTAAAGGTGTTCATACAATAGACAGAGTCATCATTACAGAGATGATCACTGTGTCCCATCCCTAAATTCTCATAGTCCCATCTATACTTTCCCGCTCTGGCTAACAGGGCCAGGGTCGTGGGAAGCAGCATGAAAAGCATCTTATCTCTTACTAATAACCCGCGCGACCGTTATACAATGGTCCAAAGGCTATACCGCCCGCGCGCAACTGTCCGCAAACCCGTTCAGCTTGCTTAAAGGTCAGTCGTTGTCTGTACATTCCTGCAATGGGAGTATATCACATATTTTCCCAATTAGTTTCAGCATATTCTTTCAACTGAGTTAAATGCTTAATATTGCCATATACTTTTCCCTCTTATGTCTATACAGGCACAGGTATCTCCACTAATTATAACTTCATACGGCTCATCCCATTTCAGTACAAACCCTGATTTGTCAGGTAGTGTTTTCACTAAGACGTCCCGCTGTTGGGACGTCAGGGAACATTTCAAGCTCTCTCTCCGTCTGTTATTTCATGATTGTCTTTTACCAATTTCCGCATCCCTTTTAGTTGGATGCTTCGTTCCAAAACATATCTCCTGATTTTATCTTTCAGTGGACCTACATCGGTCCCACCTGTTATGATGCTGTCTGGTAATTGCATCACCTGTCCTGTTATTAGCTCATAAGGGGTTAATCCGGTTGTTCGGCTTGTGGTAGCCCTTAATCTCATTAGTATGGTGGGCAATAAATTTGGCCACAAAAGCCAGTGTATTATTCATTTAACGACATACCCCCTCCCCTCCTTGCATAGAAAGCTCAGTGTAAATCAAATAACACTTTGTACATCCATTCATTTGGATATAATCCTATCAACAGACATCGCTTTCCTCATTACAATCACATGCCATACAGCTCCGATCTTTATATGATGCATTCTTACATTATATCTAATTTGATCATTTGTTTGCCCACATTTGAAAGTGCGATGTGTAAGCAGAAATGATCCTTCTATAGACAGATTGTCTCATAAGTTAAACAAGTGTTTCGTGGTCACAGATGTGTATGCTGCCAGACACAGCTCTTTAAAAACACAGAAAACCGAATGAGCTATCTGTTGTGTTCAGTCGAATGCTGCAAGATTTTTGAGTCTGGTTGCAAAGCCAGTCTCCAACTCTTTCTCTCTCTCTCTCTCTCTCAAGTAATCCAGTTTCACTTCCTGTCATATTAATGTTAATTGTGCAAGTTATTACAAATTATGGCGAAGAATGGCTAGATGTTTGGAATAAATAGCCTTTTCTCCTACAGAATTATGTTTTGTCAATACACAATATATATCAATATATAAAATTGGTTAAGGCTCTTCAGGATTTGATACATCCAAACCCTCTTAATTTAAGCTGTGTCCATTTTTCAACTGCTCCAGATCAGAATCCCTGCATTTTTAGAACAATAACAAACACAATACATATAACAATGACAATACTTACTTGATTAGAAATGTTTGGTATGATTCCTTGCTGTCTAGGTGCTAAAACATGTAACAATATGCAATCCCAACGGCAGTATATAATTTGAACATCATACAAGCCTTGAATTTCATATCATTATCATGTATTTAGAACTAACTGGCAACACAAGTTCCAACAATTCATGGCGTTTGATGGTTAGCAACGAATGCAGATTAAAAATACTCAAGGACAACATCTGTATCTGGATTAACAACTGAGGTTTTAACTGATTAATCTCTGCTGTAACTTGGAGTCATCAGAACTACGATTCACTAATTTGATAGACTTTAAACTGACTCATAGACAGTATTTTCACCTCATTCTTTTGTTCCTGCTTTTCTGTTTTTTTTTTCAGAAAATTACTTATTTTTAACTTCTCGACTATATTCGTATACGTTCAACTTCAAGACAAAGAAAGAGCACATGGTCCTTCCAAGGTCTAACTCCTTTCTTAACATTAAAACAGTGAAGCGAACAACAACAAAACGTTCACGCAACCACTTTGTTAAAGACAGATATACATGGAAGCTTCCAACATTTATTCAGACTTAACATCTTAAACTGGGATGAAAGTAAAACGCTTGAGAATGCAGAACGTTGATTAATAGTCGGTTTTATTCTGCTGTCTTCCACACTGTAATTAAACTCAAAACGGAAGTAAATTCAAGAAATCGTATCACTTTAATCTCTAACAGTTTGTAACGAACACTTCCCCAGCCATTTATTATTTCATTTATTCCACTGCATTATTTCCCTCCTCTCTAATTATATTGATTTGTCAATTTGCTATTATAGGCGGGCACTCCCTTTTAGCCCGTCTGGCATTTAATTCAGTTTCATGGCTGATCCATGTAACACATTTTAATTAGAATGCATTATGGCAGTATAATAACTCCCAGCATTACACACACACTCCCATTCGACCTTATGTAACTCCCTTCTCTGTTAAATTTTGACTCTACATCTTAAAATTACTGCAAGTCTTATAACACGAAGACCCATCCTGTCTAGGACAGGATGGATTAGTTCTCTGCTTGTTTCAGCAGCGAGGCGGAGGGGTAAATTCACTCAGCTGAACATTAACAAGTGATTAATCACCACTTCAGATACGCAGAATGATTCTTTCCATTTATCTTTTCAGTTTCAGTTCTATCAGAATATATTTTCAAATTTAACAAAAACCTAATCCAAATAATCCACTTATTTTTATCACTTTTAAATATCCCTACTAAATTAAGACATTTACACTGTCTTACAGACTGTCCGGTCTAAGCTCAAAAGGTGCATAATTAATTATTTCTACAGCTCTGCCTTTGTAATCAACACAGGCAGATACAAGATCGAATCTACTGTGTGCTTCAATGGTTAACTCTCCTGACGGCTCTTCAGATGTAATTTAATGCTATTTTTCCTGCATTCCCCAAATCTCTGTCCGATGCACTATCGTAAAATTTCAACTTTGATCTGCTATACCCTATTCCATCACATGAGGCTCTCGATCGCACACTTTCACCTCTCTCTCTTTTCGTTTGTCAAGAGAGAGAGGGAGAGAAACCTACAGCCTGCTGGTGTTTAACCCTTTACTATCACGCTTCAAACTAACCAAGTGAGCCTGATTTGAGTTCCTTCTGTCTTTGCAGCGGCACCGGCGCTGGTGTCTGTCATATTTATCGGGGCAATGATGGCAACCTTAGATTTCTAGTTATTATCTACACTGGGTCGATTCCACCACTCCTGTTCACCCGTATCGGTATTTTGGAACAACATTGGCAAGCCAGATACCTCTATATCTTTCCTTTGTTCGGCTTGCCATACTAATCCTTTTGTCTTGGTCTCATCTTTCCTTTGCAGTCTTTCCTGTTCTGCTCTATCTCTTTTCTCTTTCTCATACCTCTCACATTCCCAATTCAACCTTTCCCAAGTCTTAGGGTTTCCCTCATTAGCACATACATTGATCCCTCTTCTGCGTGTATTCTTCACCCTCTTAACTGTTTTGTTGCACATTACATATTTTCTGATTGGTACCAGTGTATTCTTTCAACTGGGTCCAGTGTTTCCAGACACCCCTGCCTTGCATATCTATGCAGGCACAGATGTCTCCACTGATGATAACCTCATCGGGGCCTTTCCATTTGGCGGCGAATCCAGGTTTTCCAGGTAATGTTTTTACCATAACCTTGCTGCCCGCCGGTGGAATCTCCGGGGTCTGTTTAGTTCATTGTACTCATCTACCGCTATTTGTTTGTCCCGTACTGTTTGCTGTATATCTTTTAATTGGGAGGTTAATTCTAATACATATCGTCTAATCCTGTCCCTTAATGGGCCCACAACTGCCCCTCCGGTAATGATGGACTCTGGCAGTTGCATAGCCCTTCCGGTCATTAGCTCATATGGTGTCAGCCCAGTGGTCCGATTTGTGGTGGCCCTGAGTTTCATTAATATGGCGGGTAATACTTCTGTCCATCTCTGTCCTGATACCTGCATGGACTTTGCCAAGGAGGTCTTAAGTGTCGTATTCATACGTTCCACCCGTCCTCTGGTGGATATTGGTATGAAGATAGGCTGGAAAATTGGGCGGGGATCTTGGATTCAGGATTCAATCCTGGACCGGGGAGCGGCGCGGGCTTGGAGGGCCGAAGGGCCTGTTCCTGTGCTGTATTGTTCTTTGTTCTTTGTTCTCTGCTTTGAGGGTGGTAGCGTATGTGAAATTTCTGACTTATCCCCATCAGTTTGGTCATCAGAATGGTCTAGTGGGCACATGAGCGGCGCAGGCTTGGAGGGCCGAAGGGCCTGTTCCTGTGCTGTATTGTTCTTTGTTCTTTGTTCCATTTAGGAATGGTCTTTACAACCTTCCCCGTAAAGTGCGTGCCTTGTTCGGTGTCTATGTGCAAAAGCACCCCCATCTTGGGATAACTTCCTCAGCGAGTATTCTGGCCATTGTAGTGGCAGCAAAATTTTTCCTTGGGAATGCTTCTACCCACCTGGTAAATTAGTCAATTATTACCAAGCAGTAGGTTCTCCCGTGTGACTGCGGAAGAGGTCGTGTAAAGTCAATTTGCAGGTGTTCCCAGGTTCCCTTAGGGCGAGGCTGGTGCCACCTCTTGATTTGCACGGGTCTTCCGGGGTTGTACTGTGGACAGGTTATGCACCAGTGACAATATCGGGCAACGTCCCGTCCCATTCCTTTCCATCACCATTCCTTCCCCACACTGGCCATCATGGCATGACTTCCCACACGTGACAGCCCATGATGAAACCGCATCAGAGAATGCTGGATACATTCTGGCGCTCGGACTTTATCATTTAATCTCCATATCACCGCCCCCCCCCCCCCCCCACCATCCCCATCATGTGTAGCTCCTTGAGCTTTCCACCTCACACGTTCTTCTTCAGGGGTATCAGCATGTAGCTGTGAGATGTTTATCGGGGTTTCGATTTTAGTCGAGGCGGCCGGCAAGGCCTGCACTTCCCTTGTTTCCAAGGCAGATCGTACCGCTTAGTCGGCTGCCGGGTTTCCCTTAAAGATTTACCACTCAGGACTTTGCTTGTCCGGTTTCTTGTGGTCTGCTTTTACCTTCAATACTGCGGCTTCCGATGGGAGCTCGCTGACTCCCAATAAGGTTGCTATTATCTGGCCATGTTTAATTGGAGTGCCCCCCGTTGTGATAAATCGCCTTCTCCCCCAAACTGTCATATAGTCGTGTATAATTCCAAATGCAAATCTACTATCGGTGTGAATGTTGACCTTTTCCCCGCAGCCTCTGTAAAAGCCTGAGTCAAGGCTACAAGTTCCGCTACTTGCGCTGACATGCCTCCCTCTATCCTTCCTGCTTGAACAGTTTGTAGGTCCGCATTCACTACCGCCCATCCTGTTCGTGGTGACCCATCTACATATTTCCGTGATCCATCGACAAATAGGACGTTGTCTGGTGCCTCCAGGGGCACATCTTTTATTCTACCTTCCTCTACCTCTTCAGCTACGTCCCCACACGTGCGTGCGTTCCCTTCACCTAAAATTCCTTCTGCGGGGTTCGTTCTCATGTCTCGTACAATGGTGATGGACTTAGTGGGTGGGAGAAGCACTGCCTCCCCCTTTGCCCTTCTCATATTTGAGACAGACCGCAATTTTCCTGTGTTCAGCATTTCCACCAAAGTATGTTTGGTGTGCAAGACAATATTCCCCGTCATGACGATGGGCTCGCTGACCTTTACTGCCCATGCCGTGCAATCTAGTGCGGCTATATATCTGGGTAACCCGGTTACTACGGAGCCCTCCACTGTGGAATACTGACCCACTGGCCGCTGTTTGTCCCCATGGACCTGTGTGACTACTGCCGAATACCTCCCCCCCCCCCCTCGTTATTACAATAGATGTGAAAATCTTTATTAGCGTTGGGCAGTCCAAGTCCCGGAGCTGTCATTAGTTCTTCTTTTAGTTTACTATATGCCTCTTCCTGTTCTGATCACCACTTTATAACTTCTAGAGCGGGTTTCCACCCTTTTACTAGCCTTTGTCTTGGTTCGGCTAGCCTGGCGAATTCTGGTATAAAGTTGTGACTGTAATTAAACAGTCCCAAAACCTTCCTTACCCCTCGGACGGTTACTGGTCTTGGCATTTGCTGAATGGCTGTTTTCCTGTCCAATGGCATTGTTTGCTCCCCTGGGATATCAGGTGTCCCAAATATAACACCGGCGCTTTCCCTATTTGGGCCTTCCTGGGGCTCGCTTTTAGTCCCTGTTCTTCGAAGTGTTTCAAGACTGAGTATAGCACTGTCTGATGTTCTGCTCTAATTTCGGAGGCTATTAAGATATCATCTCCATACTGCAAAATTGTGCTCCCTTTTGGGACTTCTCCTTGTTCTAATATATTACTCATTACCCGGTTAAATATAGCCAGGCTGTTGTGGAAGCCTAGCGGGAGCCTATTCCATGTGTACTGTTTATCGCCCACGGTAAATGCAAATGTTTCTTGCGAATTAGGATCCAGGGGAATGGACCAAAACCCGTTGGCCATATCCAATTGCGTGAAGATTCCATGGGATGGTGACAACCCGTTTAAAATGGTGAAGGGGCGAGCCACGATGGGGTTTAGCTTGGGGGTCAGTTTATTTAAAGCTGTATAATCAATGGTTAATCTATAGCTCCTGTCCAGTTTAGGCACCGGCCAAGTTGGGGAGCTGGTGGTACTAGTGGTATCCCGCAGGATCCCTCTCTTTACCAGTCCCGTCGCAATTTCCTCGACTGCCTTTTTGGCCTTGGGCTTAATCGGGTATTGTCGATGTGGTTTATGTTCTGGCCTGACCACTATTATAGGGTCAGTTTTGACTAATCCAGTATCTAGTTTCGATTCCGCCCACACACCGGGGATGGAGGTGCAGATGGCGCCAAATCCAATACCTTCTAACTGCCAGTCGCGTCCTGTTGCAGATGATGCATGGATGGTTCCTAAATGGTTTGCATATATTCCTACCCTGTCTTTTTTCCCATCGGCACGGGGCAAAATCAATTAATCTTTCCCGCAATCTATTAAGACATTGTATTCCTTCATTAGGTCATTTCCCATAATAGTTCCTTCATTAAATCAACATACATAAAATCGCATAGGTATATACAGGTTATTAATTTCTACTAGAGTGGTTCCACTTAAGTAGGCAGGGGTCTTCTGTCCGTTAAAACCCCTTATATGGATCATTTTATTCGTGGTGGGCAAGGGTAGATCAGTGATAGATATGGAGGCTCCCGTGTCCACCAGCATTTCACATTGCCTGCCCCCTACTACTGCAGACAGGTAGATTCTACCCTCTTTTCTGCCCAGGCTTGCGCGGGCTGCCTCCCGTCAATACCCTCCCTCCTCAGTGAGGGGAAGGCGAAGCAGTTAACTCGGTCTGCTGTGCTTGCTCCAACAGGTGGCCTCAGTGTGGCCAACCTTATTGCAAAACAGGCAGGTCGGGCCTTTTCTACTGCCCCCCTTTGGAGCTCTACAGCCTCTGGCAAAGTCACCCGGTTTCCCACAATTATAGCACACACCCTTGGGTTTAGCTTCTCCACTGTTTGCACTAATTGTTTCCTGTTTTATTCGTGGGTATGGTTTCTCATCTGGTCCGTCTCTAATTCCAGATGCCCATTCTACTAATTCATCATAGTTCTGGGTATTGAGCACTCCCATTTTAAGGATTCTTTGGTGAGCTGGCGACAGCCCGTCTTTGAATGCTTGTAAAAAGGCTCTATCTGTTCGGGCAGTTTCGGGTATTCCCGAACATTCTTGGTATACTCTTAAGAGTTGCTCCCCAAATTCGGAGGCTCCTTCACCCCTTTGTTGTTTAATATTGGTAATTCTGGACCAATTGGTTGGCGCATTACCCAAGACACATTGGACTTCCGCCTTAAACTGAGTAAATGGCTCAATCATTGCCTCGATCTCTGCGGTTGTCTCTGTCGCGAATGTCGACCTCCCGCTTCGGTAATCGAACCAAGCTTGGTCGGCGACATTAGCCTGGTCCGCTCCATCACCCATTAATCTCTACTTATCCCGCGGGCAAGCAGCCCGTACCAACTGGTGTATATCCCGAAAATGTAACTGGTGTCCAACCCAAATGGTGTCCAGTTCTGCCCAAAATTTGCTATTGTTACTCCGGGGCTGGAGCCTTCCCAGGGATGCCAAAATCTGTTGTCTTTCACCTGGGGTAAAGGGTTTATATCGGGCAGTGGGATGCTGTAAAGTCCCGGCCCGAGTTATGGGCGCGAGATCATGGATCTCTTCCTCATCGGGGTCTCCCACTGGTGCCATGGGTTGTACGGCCGGCCCATAGGGAGGCAAGAATCCTCTGACAGGGTCCTCTAAAAGTTGGTTTCGCTTTTCTAATTTGCTATTGCGTGTTTCCAACAGTTCATTTTTTGCTTTGGTCGTCAGCCCATTTCTTACCCGAGACTGAGACCTGTTCAATTAATCCGGCCAATTGGTGAACTAAGAGAACTCCAATTTTCTTAGTTCTGTCATTCTTTTATTTTCCCAACCATTTTCGTTGTTGGTCTAGTGGGTGGTCTAAATTCCGCCCCCCTTTGTTCAGCTGTTTAATGAGTTTGTCCCTCTTAGCCATATATTCATGTATCAGGGACCCCGGGCCCCACTGTCGTTGTCCCGCCACATCATTGATAAGGTTATACTCACCACCCTGGAGTCTTCTATTCTCCTTTCTCGCTCCCCCCCTCCAAGGTATCACTTAGCCGAGTTCGGTGATACCTGTCAGGGGTGATCAGATGCCTCCATACCACCACTTACACAATATTTTTATTAAGCCGGCTTTCACATGAAGGCTTGTCCTTCAACTCCGGCGATCACTCAGACAGTCTCTACCTATCACTCACGTCTGAACATCACACCTCAGGCAACCCTGACACCCATTTCAAGTTCCTAACATCAGCGTGGGAGATTTCTCCTCTTAACAGTCAGTTTAAGGCAGGGTACCAGAGTCAATTGCCTCCTTGACCGTACGTGCTCAGTTCAGACGTCTTTCATCAATTCAGACACTCTTTCATCACAGATGATCACCCACTATAGTTTGACCCACTTCATCAAGTTCAGTAATCTATTCCTGTGCCCCGGTCGTGGCCATTCGACCGGACCCGCAATCAGATTTCCCGGGTTTCGGCACCATTTGTTGTAGGTAAAAATATCTCTGAGTCTTTTGGTCTGTCAAAATACAGTGGTTTATTTGCAAAATTGTGGGAGACCGTCCGATGCCTAAAATGGCCTCTGACCTCTCAGCAAATACAGGTTAAAAACATATATTTATACCCCCCCTGTCACATTCAGTTTCCCAGGCCTCACAGGTTCCCAGGCTGTGGCTTGTCTTCCACCGTGTGAATCTTGCTGCCTTGGCGGTTTCTTCATGGTTGTCTCAAGGCCATATGACTGCTGTTCTCTGAACACAGGTGGGGTATCTTACTAATGTACAAGGTTACAGTCTCCCACAAACAAGTTAACTGGCATACAACAATTTATATATGTTCGTAGGTACTTGTATAATGTATATCGGTACAGGTTATGATGAATATATATATGAATGTATCATTAGACAATCACAGAAGGCCTACATGCAGGCTTCGACTGTTACACATCGGTACATATTAAAGAATATAAAATGCTGGGTTAGCCACATTCTGCAACAGATGAGCCGGGAACAACATACTCTTGTATTCCACAGCTGCTACTCTTATCTGTCCTTGGATACATGGACATGAAAACACACTAGCGTAAACATGAGTTCTACAGTGTTTCTCACACAACCTCTAAATATCACAGACTTCACTTTGAAACTTTGAGTATTAGAATTCATTAACCCAATCCTGTCTTCACCATCCATTTTGAATCAGCATCGACCATTATCAGGAACATAGACACCATGAACAGTCCGGCACTGTCCATGTGCAGCCACCTCTATGGCCGTCCTGGCCATTCCCAAGTGCGAAGAGGAGTGACTGGTGATAGTTCTGCCCTTGTTGATATTGCCAACACTGACCCACAGGTAAATATCTGTATCCGTACCTGGCCACCAGACATGGCAATGTGGAGAATATTCAGTTTGCCACTCCTGGGTGGCCATAGTGAAGTTCAGCCAGGATGGGATGGTGAACCTGGCTCAGATGACACTCTTGAAACCCATAGGAGTATGCCATCTTCCACAGTCAGCTGCTCTCTGCCACTCCAATATAGGTTCAATTCAGGCTGTAACGGCCTTTTGGTTTCCCCCATCAGCACTAGCTGCTTCAATTCATTCAGGAATGGGTAATTTTGCCTCCACAGAAGAATATTATTGGCTGCCACTGGGAAAGTTTCAAAAAAGTTCATGATTACCGTCTCTTCCATTGGGGGTACGACAATTGTCTGTTAATCGTAGCCAACTCAAGGCATCTGCCTTAGCGACTCGGCCTCCTGGAAGCTGTTCCAACCGATAATGGTAGGTGGACAGTAATAAAGCCCAAAGCTGGATGTGGGTCAATGTTATGGGCTGCCCCACCATGCAGGTACTTTCGGAATTTCTTTGCCCAAACTATCAATATAGACGAGGTGTCACAGTGGTTAGCACTGCTGCCACCTAACGCCAGAGACCTGGGTTCAATTCCTGGCTTGCGTCGTTGTATATGCGGAGTCTGCACATTCTCTCCGTATCTGCATGAGTTTCCTCTGGTTGCTCTGGTTTTCTCCCACAGTCTGAAAGACGTGCTGGTTACGTGCATTGGCCATGTTAAATTCTCCCTCAGTGTACCCGAATAGGCACCAGTGTGTGGCGACGAGCCGATTTTCGCAGTAACTTCATTGCAGTGTTGATGTAAGCCTACATTTGATACTTTATGAATGTTAAACTTCCTCTGAGTATGAATTGTTGAATATTGCCGGGAATCCTCATCTCGCTGTTCGTGTAAGTGCACGTGAATAAGTTCATAACTGGAAAAAAAAACCTACAGCCAACTTTGAGGTTAAGTCCTCGATCAGAGGGATTGGGTGTTTATCCAGCTGTGAGAAACAAGTTCCCATTACAAAATATTTTTATTCACTCTTGGGACTGGGGTGTCGCTGGCCAACCAGCATTTATTCCCCACCCCTAGTTGCCCATGTTCAGAGGACAATTAAGTGTCAACCACTTGGAGTCACATTTAGTCCTGACCACATTAGTACGACAGATTTCCTTCCCTGGGACACTCGTGAACCAGATGTGTTTTTCGGAAAGGCGACAATGCTTTTATGGTCACCAGCTGATGCTGAATCCCAAATATATTTATTCAAATTCCACCATCTGCCGTGACGGGATTCGAACCCGGGTGCCCAGAACATTAGCTGAGTTTCTGTATTAATAGTCTAATGATAAAACCACCAGTCCATCACATCCACACCCTGAGTGTACACACCCTGAGTTCGGGAAACCTAGACGCACCATATTATATACGTCGACAGGGCTCCCCGATTGGACAGCATTAACTGCCTCAATCAGGGAACTCATATTCCAATAACTCCCCCTGATGGTTATCGTTAAAGTCATTAAGAATTCTCTCTCTGTCTCTTTCTTTCTTTCTGTTCATCCCTCTCTCTATCTCTCTCTCTCTCTATGTCTCTCTCTCTGCCTATTTCTCTGTTTCTCTTACTGTCTCTCTGCATCTCCCTCATTCACCTTCCCTCTCACTCTTCCTCTTTGTCTCCTCCCCCTCTCAGTCTCACTCTCCTTCTCCCTCTCCTTCTCTGTCCCCCTTTTCTTATTTCTCTGATTTCCTCTCTCTCTACATCGCTCTGTCTTTTGCTCTTGCTGTGTCCATTGTAATCATTCAGTCTCACTGTTTCAAATTCGCTGGTGCTCTCTGTCTCTGTATCTGTTTCTCTCTGCCTCCCTTTCTGTCTCCCTTTCCGTCTTAGTCTCCCTCTCTCATTGCATCCTCCCATCTGTCTCGCTCTGTCTCCCTTCCTCATTCCCTGTCCATCTTCCTCACCATTTCCCCCAGTCTCTATCCCTGTCACTCTCGCTCTGTGAGAGTCCCTATCTGTCACTGTCCTTTCTCTCTGTTTCTCCCTCGGTCTCTCTGTTTCTTTCCCTCTGTTAGAAACTCTTTCAAAATCTGTCAGGCTGCATGTCTTTGTGCCCTTCGCTCTCTGTCAATCTCTGTCTCTCTATCACTCTCACTGTTGCTCTCACTGCCCTCTCTCTCTTTATCTGTCACTCTTTCTGTCTCTGTGAGGCTGTTTGTTATTGATACTTTGAATGTCCAATAGGAAGAGTCAGGGGTCTTGTGGTTGTAGTTTCCTCTCAGGGTGTATTGAGTTGAAGAATTGCAGTAGGAGGATATTTCAGTATATTTTTTAGCTGCTGCCTAAAGTGAGTCTGTGTCACAACATAAATTACAGTATTTGTGCAGCAACTTGAGAGTTGCAGCATGAAGCCCAATTCCATAACAAAATAATCTAACCACATCGACGACTTACCCAAATAGAGCATCCGACTCCATATTGAATAAACCATTAATGTCGACCATAAAAGGATGAAATTGGCTGAGATAACAAACAGTAAAATGATGGATTTCCTTCGACTCTCCATCTCAGGGTCGCTGGGATTTTCCCCACTGCTGTGAGTCCGGAGTCTTCTGCGGGCTCTGCTGCTCATTAAAATGTGTCTGATGGTGAAAGCATTGAGCAGCAGAATCAGGACGAATGGGACAGTCGGGGTTACAATGTGGTGGAGGAACTCGATTGTTGTCCAGACCACAGATTCCATAATATCCCCTCTGCCATCACAAAACCAGGGTGCGTTCGCCAGCCGATATCCATTTAATAACATAAAATACCAGAAAATGTTCTTTAAAGAGCTCAGCGCCGTCACTGTTCCCAGAACCACAGCCGCCGATTTCTCACTGCAATATTTACTTTTCAGCTTGGGGCAGCAAATGGCCACAAATCGATCAAAGGTGAAAGTGACGGTGAACCAGACAGAACAGTCAGTGGCTGCATAAAGCAGGACGGCGTGGATGTTACACATGGGGACCGAGAGCAGGAAATAAAACTGTTTCCGATAAACAATGGGAATGTGTCTCAATATCAGGTCGAGGATAACGACCAGCAGATCCCCCACTGACATGGCCACCAGGTAACGAGTGACACATTTGGACAGGCCACAGTTTCTGCTCGTCAGTGTCACAATTGTGATAATGTTCACTGTCAGGAAGGAAATAAAGAATAAAATTAGTGATGATTCAGGGGGAAAAATTACCATTTACCATTTAGATTGAGGACGGGTTAAAATAATAGAAACATGTAGACACACACAGAAGAATTAAATCCATTTTGTTAAAAATCCAGCACGTCCTTTGCAGTGCGAGAGGAAAGAGGAGCATCCGGAGGAAACCCACGCAGACACGGGGAGAAGGTCCAAACTCCACAGAAACTGTGGCCCAAGCCTCGAATTAAACCGAGGTCCCTGATGCTGAGAGTCAGCAGTGCTGACCACTATGTCACCATGCCGCTCCATGACAGCGACACAATGGTATACACTTGAGTGAGAGTTTTCCGGGGAGCACACAACATTGACCCTCACTCAGCTACATGTAAATAGCCCATCTACCTTGTGGGGGATTTGTAGTGTAAGAAGACTGTGGAAGTAAACCCTGTCAGAAGTCCCAGAATGGAGTCCTGTAGGTGGTAATCTGTCGTCCTTCAGACAGCTTACTGACAGCCCCTGCAGCAGAGCACTTAACACAAGTACCAGGGTTGGCTTTCAACAGTGGGAGAAAGCTTCAGCGTTCCGTGAATAGTGCCGTCCATAGTGCCCAGTGCGTTGGCTGCTCTCCCACTATGGCCTACAGGACCACTGAAGCTTAGTGAGTCCTCTCTCAGTAGGAAAGTTGTTAATCTATGCACGAGGTATGAAAAACTCAAACCAAGGCCGGTACCAAAGAAAAGCCAAGCAGGCTGCCTTAATGACTATCGTCCGGTGACTCTGACATTCAATATTATGAAATGCATCAAAACATTAGTCATGGCATGAATCAATTCCAGCCTCCCAGGTTTCCTGGATCCACTACAGTTCACCTACCTCCACCACAGATCCACAAACACCATCTCCCTGGACCTACAGTCAACCCTATAACACCGACTCCTGTTTATCGAGTACAGCTCAGCCTTTAACACCATTATTCCTACAGAACTCATGTCCAAAATCCGTGTCCTGGGGCTCGGCTCGTGCCTCTGCAATTTGATCCTGAACTTCCTGACGCGCAGACAGCAATAAATAAGGACAGTCGACAACAACTCCTCCGAAATCATCCTCAACAGCGGTGCCCCACAAGGCTGTGTCCTCAGCTCCTTACTATACTCCTGAAACGCCGATGACTGTGCAGCCAAATTTCCCTCCAAATCGATTTCCAATTTTGCTGATGACACTACTGCAGTGGGTCGCATCTCATGAGATCGAGAACAGAGAAGACATAGAGAATCTGGTGAACTGGTGCGACCACTTCAATCTCTTCCTTAATGTCAACAAAGCAAAGGAGAGAGTCTTCGACTTCAGGAAGCTGACGGGAGTACATGCCCCTGTCTACATCAATGGGATGAAGTTGAAATGGTCGAGAGCATCAGGTTTTTATGGTTCCAGATCACCAGCAACCAGTCCTGGTCCGTCCACGAGGATCCTACAATTGAGAAACCCTACCAACGCCTCCATTTTCTCAGAGGTCTAAGGGCAATTGGCACGTCAGCTATGATTCTCTCCATCTTTTAGAGATACACCATAGAAAACATTCTTTCTGGTTGTATCACAGCGTGGTATGGCTCCTGCTCTGTTCGAGGCCGCAGGAAACTTCATGAATGGAACACAGCCCATCACTCAAATCTCCCGTTGACACTGTCTTCACTTCCCGATGCCTCGGAAAAGCAGCCAGACTAATTAAGGACCCCGTGCACCACGGAGATAAACTCTTCCAACTTGTTCCGTCGGGAAAAAAAGATGAAAAAGTCTGAGGACATGTACCAACTGACTCATAGAATCATATAAACATTACATTGCAGAAAAGGCCATTCGGCTCATTGAGTCTGCACCAACAACTATCCCACCCATGTCCTATCTCCTACGTCCCACATATGTACCCTGCTAATCCATCTAACATACATGTCCCGGGACCCAAATTGGCAATATAGCATAGCCCATCAACCTAACCTGCATATCTTTGGACTGTGGGTGGAAACCAGAGCATCCGAAGGAAACCCACGCAGACCTATGAAGAATGTACAAGTTCCGCACAGAAAGCGATCCAAGCCGGGAATCGAACTCAGGTCCCTGTGAGACAGCAGTGCTCACCATTGTCCGATCATGCTGCCAACTCAAGAACATTTTCTTCTCTGCCGCCAACAGACGTTTGAATGGACCTACATCGCATCAAGGTGATCTTTTTCTACACCCTCGCTATGACTGCAACATTACATTCTGCACTCTTTCCTTCCCTATGTCCGGTATGCTTTGTCTCTATAGCACTCGAGGAACAATAATTTTCACTGTATACTAATACATGTTACAGTAATAAATCAAATCAATTGAAATCAAATCAAATCAGTATTTCACATCTCAAGTTGGAACATCAGCACGATGTGCCCTGGCCTTCCCAATTACGTTATTGGTTGATGATGTAAACGGGACTGCTGTGATCAAGAATTAATTTACAAGGTTCAATGTGGACACTGGGGAGCTGCGAGAAACTGGACTTACTCAAAATAATTCCTTTCCAGAGAAACACCACACGTTCTTGTAACATTGGAAATCGCAACAGGCAATATGTGAGAATGGAGCTGGTTTCAAAGTAAAAATAAGCTTCACTCGTGATGATGGAATCCCTGGGATTGACCCAGGGTCCCTGATTCTGTGAGGCAGCAGTGCTAACCACTGTGCCATAGTGCCACCCTATAAGGTGTCCTGGAGACATCCAAGATCACGCCCTAGACACCATCATCGCCATATACTTGGTAGGGAAATGATCGGAAAACTATCGCAGGGACAGAATTAATCTGCACTTCGGGAGATCAGAATTTATGAACAATAGTCAGCATGGCTTTGTCAGGGGGAGAGCACGTCTAACAATTTGCTGGAATATATTGAGGACGTGACTGGATGAGTAAATGAGTGAAGTGCAGTCGATGTAGCCCACATGGACTTCAGAGAAGCTTTTGACAAATTCCATATGGGAGAGTGAACAAGAAAGTGATAGCCGATGGGATCCAGGGCAACTTGGTAAATTACATTCAAAATTGGCTGAGTGGCAGGAGGCAGAGGTTAATGGTCGAAGGTTGCTTTTGTAATTGCAAGCCTGTGTCCAGTGGGGTTCCACAGGGATCGATGCTGGGTCCCTTGCTGTTTGTAGTGCACATCGATGATCGAGACATGAATGTGTGAGGTATGATCAATAAATATGTGGTAAATATTGAGGAGGAAAGCCTTGGATTACAGGAATCATAGAATCCTACAGTGCAGAAGGAGGCCATTCGGCCCATCGAGTCGACTCCGACCACAATCCCAACGAGGCCCTATCCCCATAACACCATTCATTCACACGAGCGAGTCTCCCTGACACTAATGCCTATTTAGCCTGGCCAATCCAACTGACCCAAATGTATTTGGCATGTGGGAGGAAACTGGAGCACCCGGAGGAAACGCACGCAGACACGGGGAGAATGTGGAAACTCCACACAGACTGTGACCCAAGCCAAGAATCGACCACACGTCCCTGGCGTTGTGGGGGAGCAGTGCTAGCCACGGTGCCACCGTGCCGAAGGAACGGACAGGCTGGTCTGATGGGCAAATGGAATTTAAACCTGAAAAATGTGAGGGGGTGCATTTGGGTCGACTAACAGGGAAAGGAAATGCACAATGAGCAGTGTGTGAGGAAGTGAAGAGGACCAGAATGAATTTGGGCTGCATATATGACGATCCCTGAAGGCAGCAAGTCAGGTAGATGAGTTGGTTAAGGCGACATGTAAGAAAGTTGCCTTTAGCTGCCGCAGCTTGGAATATATGAGCTGAGAGGTTGCGATGGAAGTGTAGAAAATGCTGGCTGGACAAGAGCAAGAGTACTGTGTGCAGCTCTGGTCATCACACGACAGGAAGGATGTAATTGCACTGGAGACAGTGGAGAGGAGATTCACCAGGACACTGCCTGGCCTGAAGCTGTGAAAAGAGGCTGGTTGGGCTGGGATTTTTACCTTACAGCAGTGACGGCAGGAGGGGGAGCGGGTGTAGGGGGTGGTGGTGGGGAGTGCTTTCAGGTGGGGGGGACCTGAGTGATATGTACAAAATTATGTGGCACCGAGATACGGAGAAACTTTTTCCCTTTAGTAGAGGTGTCAATAACCAGAGGGGCACGGGTTTAAGGTAAACGGCAGATTTTTGTGTGGATTTGTGGAAAAATGTTTCCATCCGCAGGGTACTGGGATCTGCAGCTCACGGCCTGAAAGGATGGTCGAAGCGGGAACAACCACAAGAGACATTTAGATCAGCAATTCAAATGCCAGAGCATACAATGCTGTGGATAGAGTGCTGGAAAATGGGATTCAATTGGATAGGTGTTTGATGACCAGTTCAGCCATAATGGGCCAAATGTCCTCATTTTGTGCTGTTAAAATTCGATGACTGTGGGACCACCCTCAGCAGTGGCCCCATCACTTGCAGCTTTCACAGCGCTGGCTGGAATACCGACCACGTACCAAACCGATGTGGTTGCAAATGCACAATTGCAGCCAGCAGTGCGATGCCTGGTCTGAGAGAGACATCTGTCAGCCCTCTGCTGCTGCAGCTAGTTTCAACACAGCAGCTGCTCCCAGATAGCCCGGTGGCACGCGGCTGTTCGTCAGCAACCCCCAACCGGATATAGCCCCACCCGCACCACCTGGACCAATCACCCCCCCTCCTCCACGCCAATTACATGCAGAGACACGAGAGCCCCTCGCTAACGCACTGTCCATGCAGAGAGACAGCGATACCCCCTCCCTAACCCAGTGTCCATGCAGGGAGACAGCGAGGTCCCCTCCCTACCACATTGTCCATGCAGAGAGGCAAGGAGGCCCCCTCCCTATCCCACTGTCCATGCAGAGAGGCAGCGAGACCCTCATCCCTTTCCCACTGTCCATGCAGAGAGGCAGCGAGACCTCCTCCCTTACCCACTATGCATGCACAGAGGCTGCGAGGCCCCTCCCTACCCCATTGGCCATGCAGAGAGGCTGCGAGACAACCTCCCTTACCCACTATGCATGCAGAGAGGCTGCGAGGCCCCTCCCTACCCCATTGTCCATGCAGAGAGGCAGCGAGACCCCCTCCCTAACCCACTGTCCATGCCAAGAGACAGCGAGACACCCATCTCTATCCGACTGTCCATGCAGAGAGACAGCAAGACCCCCTCCCTAACACACTGTTCATGCAGGGAAGCATCAAGACCCCATCCCTACCCCACTGTGCATGCAGAAAGACAGCGAGACCCCCTCCCTACCCCACTGTGCATGCAGAGAGGCAGCGAGGCCCCCTCCCTACCCCAATGTGCATACAGAGAGGCAGCGAGACTTCCTCCCAACCCCACTGTACATGCAGCGAGGCACCACTCCTTAACCCACTGTGCATGCAGAGAGGCAGCGAGGCACCCCTCCCTACCCCATTGTGAATGCAGAAAGGCAACAGGACCCCCTCCCTACCCCAATGCGCATACAGAGAGGCAGCGAGACTTCCTCCCAACCCCACTGTGCATGCAGAGTGGCAGCGAGGCCCCCCTCCATAACCCACTGTGCATGCAGACAGGCAGCGAGACCCCACTCCCTACGCCATTGTTCATGCAGAGAGGCAGCAAGGCCCACTCCCTACAGCACTGATGGCGTGCAGAGTGGCTGTAGGACCCCCGCACCCCCACGTGCAGTGTGGCAGCGGGGACCACCCCACCCCACAGACAGTGTGCAGAGTGCAGCGGGTCCCGCTCCCCCCAACAACCACGTGAGAGTGGCGCAGGGACCAACTTACCTCACCAACCGCATGCAGGGTGGAAGGGGGTCCCCCTACGCCCCCAAGAATCCCGTGCAGAGTTGCACGGGGCCGCCCTCTCTGTCAATGACCGCATACAGAGAGGCAGGGTCCCCTCTACCCCACCACCAATGACGCGCAGAGTTGCTTTGGGCCACCCTCCCTACGGCATCGGCCCACAAACCAAGGGCAAAGCTGCCGTTAGGCCCCCTCCCTTCAGGACCCGTCCCTTCAGGTCCGGCCCCTGCAGACCACGGCCTGTAGGCCCCGCTAACTTCAGGCCCCCTCCTGCAGACCCCACCACCTCAGGTCCCACCCCCTGGTACTGCCCAGTGGACACTGCCCAAGGGGCACATACCTTTGCCCTCGACCATGCTCGTTGTTCTCAATGGACTTCGTTTCTACCGACGAGGTCCTCAGTACTCGTCCTCATACCCTCATATCTCTTTGTGCTATAACGCTCCACAACGCCCGACCATTAACTGTCCCGATTCGACCTACCAAATCCATCATATCACGTTCATCCAAATTAAACTCCATCTGCCATTCATCAGCGCACTGGCCCAATAACCAAGATCCCGTTGCAATCCCAGATTGCCTACTTCACTATCCACTATGCCACCAATCATGGTGTCAGCTGCAAACGTCCTAACCATGGCTCCTAAATTTCCATCCAAATCATTCATACTAAGGTTAAATTACAGTGGAACCAGCACTGATCCTTGAGGCACACCGCTAGTTACAGGCAATCAGATTGAAAAACAACCCACGACAAGTACTTCTGTCATCAGGCCAATTTGGTATCCAATTAGTTACCTCACCCTGGATCCTGTGAGATTTAACCTTATGCAACAACTGACCACGCGGTACGTTTTCAAAGGCCTTGCTAAAGTCCAACGTCAGCTGCACTGCCCTCATTTACGTGGTTGGTTACTCCTTGAAATCGGTGGGAGCAGAGTCTTTGAATCTTTTTAAGAAGGCGGTGTGAATATTACCAACGGTTGGCAAGAATGTGGGATTGACTTTACAATCAGACCTTGAACGTTTCGAATAGCAGAGCAGGCTTGAGGGGCTGAATGGCCTACTCCTGCTTGTAATATGTAAGTGTGCACACGTACAAGAGAGCCTCAATTTTGCAGGTGTCCAGATCACCAACAACCTTTCCTGGACCCTCCACGCCGACACTATTATTAAGAAAGCCTACCAATGCCTCTACGTTTTCAGGATGTTAAGGAAATTTGGCATGTCCGCTACCCTCTCACCAACTTTTACAGATGCAAAATAAAAAGAATCCTTTCTGGTTGTATCACAACTTGGTATGGCTCCTGCCCTGTCCAAGACCGCAAGCAACTGCAATAGTCCATCGCACAATCCAACCTCCCATCCATTGATTCTGTCTACAGTTCCCGCTGCTTTGGAAAAGCAGCCAGCATAATCAAGGACCCCTAGCACATTGCACAAACTCTCTTCCACCTTCCTCCATCGGGAAAAAAGATACATAAGTCTGCGCCCACGCACCAACCGACCCAAGAACCTAATGGACCTACCATATATTATGTTGATCTTTCTCTATATCTTAGCTACGACTATTACACTATATTCTGCAACCCCATATAAAAGCAAGTTACTGTGGATTCTGTAATCTGAAACCAATCAGCTTTGACAAAGGATCATCTGAACTCGAAACGTCAGCTCTTTTCTGTCCGTACAGATATCTCTCAATTCGGCACCCCAGCCTTTCCATCTCTATGAACTTTGTCTGTCAAGCGCAAAAAAACAATAAATTCACTGTGTGCTAATATATGTGACAATAATAAACCTGTTCAAAAATAAGTTATGGTAAACAACAATAAAAGTCTACTTTGATCCCAATGTATTACTGTGCCCAATGTTGAGCTCCACACTTTAGAAAGGATGGAGAGAATTTGGAGAGGGTACAGAAGAGATTCCCGAGAATTGTTCAGGGCGAACGGAATATACAGTGACCTGGTTAAACTAGAGAAGCTGCTTTTGTTCTCCATAGAACGGAGAAGAATATTCGGAGAGTCGATCGAGGTCTTGAATATTATAAAGAGTTTAAATAACTTATATAGTTCCCGTCCTGCCCATCACAGGTACCGTCGTAGATGGGACACAGACCATGCAAAGGTCCGTTGACCTCACGCTGGATTTTCCAGACTTGGGGTAATCTGGAGAAGCGCAAACATAATGTTTCCACTGTCATTACTACTTAAGTTGGAAATTGGGTTGTTTGTGTTGACTCTGGGGTTAATTTTACGATCCTGCATTGTTAGGAGAAAAGGTCTCTTGTTTTTGGACAGATTTGTTCCAGTGAGTTTGAGGTTTAATTTTTAAGAGATCTGAGCCTGCAGTTTACTTCTCAGTTTTCGCAGGGGCATCAAGCAAAAAATATGAGTTCTCTGTCTCCCTGCTCTATATGGAAAATCTGCTGGTTGTCTCAATAAAAAGTCTCACATCACCAGGCTAAAGACCAACAAGATTATTTGGAATCACGAGCGTCCTCAAAGCTACTCTTTCATCAGGTGACTGATGAAGGAGCAGCGCTCCAAAAGCTCGTGATTCCAAATGAACACCTTGGTCTTTAACCTGGTATTGTGAGATATCTAACGGTGCTCACCCGAGTCCATCGCCGGAATCTCCACATCATGGTTGTCTCAGGGCAACATTTCGCCTTCCGGAAGGAAACTGCAGGCATCGAATCAATGCATTGCATTCAAGTGAGATTTTAATTTATTCTGTGTGAAGCCTGTGAAAAGGGTTTTGACTATGAAAGGTTTTGGTTTATTGGATCAGGTTTGATATTCAATTCAGAGTTATTTCATTATTATGGTTGTTTACTTTCTGTTGTTTTTGTTTGTAATTGATGAAAGGTATTGCTAATTTTCTGTCTACACATGTTAATTTTATTCTTAAGAAACTTAGTTTGATAAAAGTTCTCTGATCGGTTGGTGAATCATACCTGACTTGAAACTTATCAGGTTGATCCCAGCCAAACTCAGGATCCAAAACCTATGGTTCAGGCATTCTCCAAAAAGTATTTTTGAGTTTTAAACATGAACCATAACAAAAGGACATGAGGGAACAGGATGGGTTCTTACATCAATCGACAATGGTTTCGTGGTCATCATTAGTGAGACTAACTTTCAATTCTACTTTTTGTCAATTGAATTTAAATTCCAACAGCTCCTGTGATGGGATTTGAACCTGTGCACCAGGGCATGAGCCCAGGCTTAATGGTCCCCCTGGCTGGAGAATTATGATCTTTGTACCAGCACTTGTCATTGACGATTGAGACATTGTTGTCCTGTGAGAGTTGACCCATTAAGAAACGTAATCTTCCCAAGGAAACATGGAAAGTAGGAGCAGAAGGATGCCATTCAGCCCTTCCAGCCTGTTCCACCATTCATAAGGGCAAAGGGGAAGAGTACAATACAGGAACATGCCCTTTGGCCCTCCAAGCCTGCGCAAATCATCATGTCTCTCTGAACTAAAACTGTATGCACTCACGTTGTCCGGTTCCCTTCTTCCCCATCCTATTCATGTATTCGCCTGGATGCCACTTAAATGTCACTATCATACCTGCTCCCACCACCTCCCCAAGCAGCGCGTTCCTGAGATTCACTGCACTCTGTACAAAAAGACTTGCCTCGCACATCTCCTCTAAACTGTTCCCCACATACCTTAAACCTATGGCCACTGGTGCTTGACTTTTCTACCCTCGGAAGCAGGATCTGACTATCCACTTGTCCATGCCACTCAAAATATTGTAAACCTCTATCAGATCGCCCCTAAACCTTTGTCATTACAGTGAGAACTAACCGAGTTTATACAATCAATCCCCATAGCTAATAGCCTGCAGAGCAGGCAACATTCTGGGAAACCCCTGCTGTACCCTCGCCAAAGCATCCTCATCCTTCTTGTAGTGCAGCAACCAGAATAGTACACAGTCTTCCAAATCAGGCCGAAGTAAGTTTCTGTACAGTTGCAGCATGGCCTGTCAATTTTTATACTCAATGCCCCGACCGATGAAGTCAAGCATGTTGTTCCCTTGTTTAAGAAATGAAGGAGGGGTAATGCAGAAAAGAAAATAGGATGTGGAGATGCCGGTGTTGAACGGAGGTAGGCACAGTAAGACGTCCCACAACATAAGGTTAACGTCTAACAGGTTTATTTTGTATCACGTGCTTTCGGAGTGCTGCTCCTTCATCCGCTGATTGGACTCCACTCCACTCGCCTGATGATGTCGCAGCGCTCCGAAAGCTCGTGATACCAAATCAACCTGTTGGTCTTTAACCTGGTGGTGTGGGACTTCTGACAGGAAAATATAAGCCGCTCTACCTGAGGTGGGGCCGATTTTGGAGAAGATACTGAGGGACATATATGAACATTGGAAAGAACATGTACTAGTAAGTGACAGGCAGCATGACTCTGTACGGAAAGGCCATGTCTCACCAATTTGATTTTGAAGAGGTGACCAAGTTAATTGATGAGGGAAGAGCCATGAATGTAGTTTATATGGACTTCAGTAAGATGTTTGACAAGGACCCACATGGCAGTCTGGTACAAAAACTAAAATCACATGGAATTTTGGGTGGGCTAGTTAGATGGACACAGAACTGGCATAGTTATAGAAAATATAGATCAGTTTGATAGCTTGTTGTTCAGAATGGATAGCTGCAGCTAGTCGTGTTCCTCAGGGATCAGTGCTGGGACCTCTGTTCTTTGTCGTATACATCTGGAGGAAAATGTGGGAGGGTCGGATTAATAAGCATGCGGATGACATGACGATTGGCGGAGTTGCTGACAGTGCCGGGGATTGTCAGAGGGTATAACAAGATATAAAGAGATTGGGCACAAAAATGGCAGATGGAGTTTAATCCGGACAAATGTGAGGTGATGCATTTTCGAGCAACACATTTAGGTGTGAATTATACTGTAAATGGCAGAATCCTCAGGAAAATTAACATACAGAGGGATCTGGGCACGCAGGACCACAGTTCCACAGAAGTGGCAATAAAGGTGACCAAGGTGATTAAGAAGGCTAATTGTATGTTTAACTTCATCGGACAGGGCACTGAATACAGGAGTTGCCAAGTCATGTGACAGATCTAATAAACCTTGGTTAGACCGCATTCTGGTCACCATACAGCCAGATGGCCGTGGAAGCTTTTGAGAGAATGCAAGGGAGGTTCACTAGGATGTTACCTGGTCTCATAGGCATTGGCCACAAGGAGATATTGAATAAACTATGATTGTTTTCACTGGAAAGGCGGAGGCTGAGGAGAGACCTGAGAGAGGTCTACACAATAATGAAAGGCATAGACAGGATGGATAGTCAGAGCGTTTTCCCCAGGGTGGAAGTGTCAAATACAAGGAGGCACAGGTTCAAGGTGAGAGGGGGAACGTTTAAGGGAGATGTGCGGGGGACGTTTTCAGGAATATTGGGAATGGAGAGGGGACTGGGGATGAACGTTGCCGTGGAGAAATCCAATCACAGAAGGAGAATGTTGACATTGAGCGGCTGCCAGAGTGGGAACCAATGTCGCTCAATGAGCACAGGGGTGATGGGCAACCGGGATACGGTATGGGTTAGGTTACGGGCAGCAGAGTCGTGGACGAGCTGAGGCATATGGAGGATTCACGATGGGATTTAATTTTAAGTTTCTTTTTTAGCGTCACAAGTGGACTTACATCAACACTGCAATGAAGTAACTGTGAAAATCCCCTCGTCGCCACACTCTGGCTCGTGTTCGGGCAACATTGAGGGAGAGGTTCACATGGCCAATGCACCTAACAGGCATGTCTTTCAAACTTTGTGAGGAAACCAGAGCACCCGGAGGAAACAGATGCAGACACGGGCAGAATGTGTAGAATTCGCACAGACAATGATCCAAGCCAGGAATCGAACCCAGGTCCCTAGTGCAGTGAGGCAGCAATGCTTAACACTGTGGCACCATGCCAACTATCGAGAAGGGCATTCGAATAGTCAAGCCTGTAACTAACAAAGATGGGAGATGTAATCGGGGTGGAAGAATGTGGTCTTGCTGATGGAAAGCTGAGCTCCAGTACAGAAGAATGCTAAGTTTGTGAAGAGATTGGTTCAGACTTCGACATCAGCTGGGAGAGGGAGGTTTTTAGTCGATAGGCTCTGAGATCATGATGGGGCCTGGATGTGAAAGCTCTAATAGATCAAGAGCATTACTCAGCACTGGCCACTGCCGGAATTGCCCGTGGAACCCAGAGCCCATCGGGAACCAGAAAGGGAAATTAATGTCAAACAATCGGATTCACCAACATTTCTGTCATATCGCTGATTGGTTCGGGTCGTTACAGCACTGTAGAAATAGAGAGTAAATATATCTCTGCGCTGTTCAGCGAAACACTCAGAGAGCAGATGCAACATGAGTATGATACATAGTACACCCCACCCCTTCATGGTCTGTGTGTGTGTGAGCTCAGTCAGCCGGTTTTAACACAAAGCAAATAAGACCTTTCCTGCTCTGTATGTGGGACTCGCTCTCAGGGAAATCTCCATCGGGTTCTGTGGCACTACAAACGTGCTGGATGGGATAGATTGCAAACACAAAACTGCTTGGGAGGCCGTGGCTTAGCGGTATTGTCATAGAATGATCGAATCACGACAGGGCAGAAGTAGGCCATTCGGCCCATTGTGTCTACACCGACCACAATACCACCCAGCGCCCACTCCCGTAAACGCACATATTTAGATGACTCATCTTTTAACACTAGGTTCGATTTAGCACGGCCAATCAACCTAACCCACACATCTTAGGACTATGGGAGGAAACCGGAGCACCCGGAGGAAATACACTGTGACATGGGGAGAATGTGCAATCTCCATACAGACACTGGTTGTCTGTTGTCACTGGACTTTTAATCCAGAAACCCCGGATATTCCTCTGGGGACCCGCGTTCGAATCCCACCGTATCAGATGCTGAAATTTCAATTCAGTAAAATAATTGTAATTAACAGTCTAATGATGACTCTGAAATCATAGAATCCCGACAGTACAGAATGAGACTAGTAAGCCAATCGAGCCTGCACCCAACAACAAGCCCACTCAGGCTCTCTCCCTCAAACCCCACATATTTGCCCCGGTAATGCCCCAGACAATTAGAGTCAATTCAACACGGTCAATTCACCGAAGCTGCACATTTTTGGAGTGTGAGTGGAAACTGGAGCACCCAATGGAAAGCCGCGCAGTCATAGAGAAAACGTGCAGACTCCATACAGACACTGACCCAAGCCAGGAATCGAACCCATGTCCCTGGCGCTGTGAGGCAGTGGTCCTAACCATTATGCCCCATGCCAACGGAATCATTATCAGTTGTTCTAAAAACACATCTGGTTCACTAAATTCGATGTCACTACGTGGTTTGACCTACGCATGGCACTCAAATACACTCTGAAATGGAATGCAGTTAGGGATGGGAAATTAATATCCACGGTACAGCCAGCGAGTCCACATCTCGTAGAATGAAAAGCTAAAAACATTACCAGGCAATGGTGTTATTGTGGCCAGACTATTAATCCAGAAAAACAAACAAAAAATCATAAGGACCAAGGTTCGAATCCCGTCACGGCCGGTGGTGGAAGTTGCACTCAATAAAAAAGTCTGGAATTAAGAATCTACTCATGACTATGAAACCATTGTCGGAAAAACCCACCTGGTTCACTAATGTCCTTTACGGAAGGAAATGTGCCGTCCTTACCTAGTCTGGCCACATGTGACTCCAGACCCACAGCAATGTGGTTGATCCTCAACTGCCCTCGGGCAACGACGGATGGGCAATAAATGGAGTCCACCAAACGACACCCATGTCCCACAAATGAATAATTCGCCTCTAAGATCTGGAATCTCTAAAGAGGACATTGATGAGTTGCTGTGGGCCCTCAGCAGCAGCACAGTTGCATAAACCCATATTATATTCCCCAATACTATTCACACCAATCGGCAGAATCAACCCTGGTGCAGGGGAATCAACTCAGAGGAGCAAGAGCAGCCACAGGCAAAGCTAAAATGAGGAGTGTCGACTTGATGAATCTACAGATAACAAACTGACTTGGAATGGAAGGTAGAAGGCAGGAGAATCAGTCTGAACAGCAGAATCAGATATATGACATTCCTCCAACCAGATCCAAGTTCTGCTGTTCTGCCACATCGAGCCGTGGATGGTGGTGGACAATTAATCAAGCCACTGGATGACGAGGCTCCACAAATATCCACATCCTCCATGATGAATGATCGCAGCACATCAGTGCAAAAGATAAGGCTTTCGCAACAATCTTCAGCCACAATTGCCGAGTCTATGATCTAATTCGACCTCCTCGGGATATCCCTCGCATCACAGATGTTAGTCTTGAGCGAACTCGGTTCGCTCTATGTCGTATTAAAAGGTGCCTGATACTGGAGCGACCATAAGATTAAAAGATCTAAGAGCAGAATTTGGCCATTCAGCCCATCGAGTCTGTCCTGCCATGCAATCATAGCTGATACATTTCTCAACCCCGTTCTCCCTCCCTTTCCCGTAAACGTTGATCCCTTTACCATGCAAGAACATAGCTTTCTCTTTCTTCAATGCACCCAATGACCTGGCCTCCGCTGCCTTCTGTAGCAATTCATTCCACAGACTCACCACAGGCTGGCTGAATAAATTCCTGCTCATCTCCATTCTAAATGTTCATCCCTTCACTCTGGGTTTGTGCCCTCGGTTCCTATTCTCTCCGACTGATAGAATTCTCTTTCCCACTTACTCTCTAATAAAGGCTTTTCAGTATTCTGTAAGTTTCAATTCGAAACCACCCCCACCCTTCATCCTTCGAAACTCCATCGAGTACAGATCCAGAGTACTCAAAATCTCTTTATACGTTAAGCCTTTCAATCCTGGGATATTTCTCGTGAACATCCTCTGGACTCTCTCCAAGACCAGCCCATACTTCCTTAGAAACGGGGTACAAAATTGCCCACATATTCCAAACGTGGTCTGACCAGAGTCTTATAAGGCCTTGGCAGTACACCCCTGCTTTTGTATTCTGGTCCTCTCGAAATGAATACCAATATTGCATTTGTCTTTCTAAATACCAACTTAACTTGCAAGTGACCGAATCAATTCCTCCGCTATTTTTTGTCCTCCATTACTGCTTCTCCAGCGTCATTGCCAGCGGTCCAATGTCCACTCTTTTCTCTCCATTTCCCTTTCTATATCTAAAGAAAATCTTGCAATCTTATTTTATATTTCTGGCTCGCACACACTGAGATTGTATCTTCTCCCTCCTTGTTTTGTTTTCCTCTGTTGTTCTTCAAAGGATTTCCACTCCGCTGGCTTCCGACTAGTCTTTGCGACATTGTATTGCTTTTATGCTGTCCTTGAATTCCCTCGTCAGCCATGGTTGCCTCGTCCTTCCCTGAGTATGCTTCATCTCCACATCATGCTTCTTCTTGGCATGAAATTTTGCTCTGTCTCCCGAATTACGACCAGAAACTCCTGCCATTGCTGCTCCAACATCTTTCCTGCTAGGCTTCTCTCCCAATCAACAGCGGACAGCTCAAAGAACAAATCAAAGAGAAAAGAGCGGTACGGCACAGGAACAGACCGTTTGGCACTCCAAGCCTGCGCCGATCATGATGCCTGCGTAAATTACAACCGTATGAACTTACAGAGCCCCTATCGTTTCATTCACATCATATTCGTGTATTCGCCGAGAGGCCCCTAAAATGCCGCTAGCCTATCTTCTCCCACCACCTGCCCGGGCAGTCCCCAGTAACGGGGACAAAAAAATAGTGGAGGAATCTATAATGTAAACTTGCAAGTGAAGTGGTCATTCACCACCCTCTGTGTAAAAACCGTGCCTCACACATCTCCTCTAAACTTTTCCTCATGCACATTTAACATATGTTCTCTGGTACATGACTGTTCTATCGAAGGAAAGAGGATCTGACTATCCACTCTGTCCATGCCACTCATTATCTTGTAAACCTCTATCAGGTCGCCCCTCAACCTCTGTCGTTCCAGTGAGAACAAATCGAATTCTTCCAACCTCTCCTCAGAGCTAACACCTTCCACGCCAGGCAACATCCAGGTAAAACTCTTCTGTACTCCCTCCAAAGCATCCACATCCATCTGGTTGTGTGGTGACCAGAATTGAACACAATGTTCCAAATGAGGCTTAAATAAATTTCAGTACAGCTGCAGCATGACCTGCCATTTTTTATACTCAATTCCCCGACCGATGAAGCACAAAGAACAAAGACAATTCTAGCACAGGAACAGGCCCTTAGGCGCTGCAAGCCTGCACCGACGATGCTGCCCGACTGAACTACAGCCCCGTACCCTTCCGGGGACCATATCCCTCTATTCCCATCCTATTCATGTATTTGTCAACATGCTCTATGCATTCATGACTATCTTATTCACCTGCCTTACCACTTTCAGTGATTGGTAGACATGTTCGCCCAGATCTCCTTGCTTGTCAATACTCATAGAACATAGAACAGTACAGCACAGAACAGGCCCTTCGGCCCACAATGTTGTGCCGAGTTTTATCTGAAACCAAGATCAAGCTATCCCACTCCCTATCATCCTGGTGTGCTCCATGTGCCTATCCAATAACCGCTTAAATGTTCCTAAAGTGTCTGACTCCACTATCACTGCAGGCAGTCCATTCCACACCCCAACCACTCACTGCGTAAAGAACCTACCTCTGATATCCTTCCTATATCTCCCACCATGAACCCTATAGATATGCCCCCTTGTAATAGATCCATCCACCCGAGGAAATAGTCTTTGAACGTTCACTCTAAATCTCCCCTTCATCATTTTATAAACCTCTGTTAAGTCTCCCCTCAACCTCCTCCGCTCCAGAGAGAACAGCCCTAGCTCCCTCAACCTTTCCTCATAAGACCTACCCTCCAATCCAGGCAGCATCCTGGTAAATCTCCTCTGCACTCTTTCCAGCGCTTCCACATCCTTCTTATAGTGAGGTGACGAGAGCTGCACACAATATTCCAAATGTGGTCTCACCAAGGTCCTGGACAGTTGCAGCATAACCCCACGGCACATAAACTCCAAAACACCCTGTTAATAAAAGCTGACACACTATAGGCCTTCTTCACAGCTCCATCCACTTCAGTGGTAACCTTCAGAGACCTGTGGATATGGACCCCAAGATCTCTCTTGTTCCTCCACAGTCTTCAGAACCCGACCTTTGACCCTGTAATCCACATTTGAATTTGTCTTACCAAAATGAAACACCTCACATTGAGCGGGGTTGAACTCCATCTGCCATTTTTCAGCCCAGCTTTGCATCCTATCTATGTCTCTTTGCAGTCTACAACAGCCCTCCACCTCATCCACTACTCCACCAATCCTGGTGCCATCAGCAAATTTACTGATCCACCCTTCAGCCCCCTCCTCGAAGTCATTGATAAAAATCACAAATAGCAGAGGACCAAGAACTGATCTCTGTGACACTCCTCTCGCAACCTGCCTCCAGTCCAAAAAATTTCCATCCACCACCACCCTCAGTCCTCGGTCAGATAGCCAGTTACCGATCCAATCGGCCAACTTTCGCTCTATCCCACACCTCCTGACTTTCAACATAAGCCGACAATGGAGGACCTTATCAAACGCCTTATTAAAATCCATGTATATGACATCAGCTGCCCTACCCTCATCAACACACTTAGTTACCTCCTCAAAACATTCTATCAAATTTGTGAAGGAATCCGTGCTGATGATCCCGCATTAATCCGCATCTTTCTAAATGGTCGTAAATCCCATCCCTAAGGACCTTTTCCATCAACTTACCAACCGCCGAAGTAAGACTAAACGGCCTCTAATTACCAGGGTCATTTCTATTCCCTTTCTTAAACAGAGGAACAACATTCGCCACTCTCTAGTCCTCTGGCACCATCCCCGTGGACAGTGAGGACTCAAAGATTAAAGCCAAAGGCTCTGCAATCTCATCCCTTGCCTCCCAAACAATCCGAGGATATATTTCATCAGGCCCAGGGGACTTATCGACCTTCAGTTTATTCAAAACTGCTAGTACATCCTCCCTCCGAACGTCTACTTCCTCTAGCCTATTAGCCTGCAACACCTTCTCTTCCTCAAAGACATGGCCCTCTCCTTGGTGAACACTGAAGAAAAGTATTCATTCGTCACCTCTCCTTTCTCTACTGACTCTATGCACATATTCCCACTACTATCCTTGACCGGCCCTAACCTCACCTGGTAATTCTTTTATTCCTCATGTAAGAGTAAAAAGTCTTGTGGTTTTCCTTGATACGACCCGCCAAGGACTTCTCATGCCCCCTCCTAGCTCTCCGCAGCCCCTTTTTCAGCTCATTCCTTGCTAACTTGTAACCCTCAATAGAGCCACCTGAACCTTGTTTCCTCATCCCGACATAAGCTTCCCTCTTCCGTTTGACAAGACATTCCACCTCTTTTGGGAACCATGGTTCCCTCACTGGGCCATTTCCTCCCTGCCTGACAGGGCCATACCTATCAAGGACACACAGTCTTTGTTCCTTGAAAAAGTTCCACTTTTAATTAGTGCCTTTTCCTGACAGTTTCTGTTCCCATCTTATGCCAATCTAATTCCTGCCTAACCGCATCATAATTACCTCTCCCCAGTTATAAACCTTGCCCTGCCGTACGGCCCTTCCATCTCAATAACAAAAGGCACCGAGTTGTGGTCACTATCTCCAAAGTGCTCTCCCACAACCAAATCTAACACTTCATAGAAATCCTACAGTGCAGAAGGAGGCCATTCGGCCCATCGTGTCTGCACCGACCACAATCCCACCCAGGCCCTACCCCCACACATTTACCCGCTAATCCCTCTAACCAACACATCTCAGGGGCAATTTTAACCTGGCCAATCAACCTAACCGCGCATCTTTGGACTGTGGGAGGAAACCGGAGCACCCGGAGGAAACCCACGCAAACACGAGGAGAATGTGCAAACTCCACACAGACAGTGACCAGAGCCGGGAATCGAACCCGGGACCCTGGAGCTGTGAAGCAGCAGTGCTAACCACTGTGCTACCGTGCCGCCCTTGGTCCGGTTCATTTCCCAGTACCAAATCCAATGTGGCCCCACCTCTTGTCGGCCTATCCAAATATTGTGTTAGGAAACCCTCCTGCAAACACTGCACAAAAACTGCCCCATCCGAACTATTCGACCTACAAAGGTTCCAATCAATATTTGGAAAGTTAAAGTCCCCCATGACAACTACCCTGTGACCCCCACACCTATCCATAATCTGCTTTAAATTAAATCCAATGAAATCAAATCAAATCAAAAGGTAATCCTCTTCACCATCTGCAACTCCACCAATTTTTGTGGACTTTCGCTGAACTTACTGAGCAGACCAGTTACATTTTCCTCCAAATCATTTTTACATACTATGAACATCAAAGGTTCCGAAACTGATCCGTGTGAAACACCGCTAGTCACAGCCTTCCACTCAGAAAAGCACCTCTCTCACGCTACCCTCTGTGTTCTATGGCCAAGCCAGTTATGAATGAATTTTTCCAGCCCCCATCTGATCCATTGCGATTTCAACTGTCATACTTCCATGAGGTACCTTGTCAACGTCTTTACTGAAGTCAATGTATATAAACTCCACTGCCTTTCCCTCATCTTTCATCTTGGTCACTTCCTCGAAAAACTCGATCAAGTTAATGCGTCAAGACCTCACCTTCACAAAAACATGCTGTCTGTAACTAACAAGTCCATTTCTTTCTGAATGTGAGTAAATCCTGCTCCTTGGAATGTTTTCAAATAATTTCTGTACCTTTGATGCAATGCCCCCAGGCCTATAGTTTCCTGGATTATCCCTGCTTTCCTTCTTAAACATTGGAACAACATTGGCTATCCTCCAGTCCCCTGGAACTTCCCCTGCAACCAATGCGTTATCTGTAAAGGCCCCTCCTCCCTCATACCCCCGTAGTTGCCTTTACTCCACTGACATACCATTACATCTGATTCCAGCTTCTCCCTATGAAACTGCAGGGTGAATTCTATCATACTGTGGTCACTGTCTCTTTACGGTTCCTTCATCCTGAGCTCCAATATCAAGACTGCCTCATTTCACATAACCAAATCCAGAATTCCCTGTTTCCTCGTGGACTCCACCAAAAGCTGCTCCAAAAATCCATCTCGCAGAAATTCCACAAATTCATTTTCTTGGGATCCACTACCGACCTGTTTATCCCAGCCCACCTGCATATTGAAATCTCCCATGATCACAGTCACCTCGCCCTTCTTACACACCTTTTTTGTCTCCTGTTGTATTTTGTCCCCCACGTCCTGACTAATGTTCAGAGACCTGCGCATTACTCCCATCAGGGTCTTTTTACTTTTCGAGTTCCCCAGCACTAGCCACACCGATTCTATGGCCGGACTTTTACTCTCCTGCCTGTTCGATGTGGACGAGGGAAAGGTCTGCTGACCTCGGGCAGGATGTTAAGGTTTTGGGACAAGTGAGGCCGTAAAACTCCGCCCTGTATCGTCTGACCCTATATCCTTCCTTGCTATCAATTTAATTCATTTCCTTACGAACAAAGCAACGCCGCCCCCTCTACCCACCTGCCTTTCTTTTCAATAGGATTTGTATCGCTGGATATGTAATTCCCACCCTTGCAGCCACGTCTCTGTGACGCCCACAACATTATACCCACCAATTTCAATCTGCATTACAAGCTCATTGACTGTATTTCATAAACTTTGTGCATTCAAATACAACAACCTCAGTCCTACTTTAACCACCCTCTTCTCATTGTCCTCCCGTTATCTGCTGTGCACTGTATGGTTCCTTACAATATCCTGGCGTTATACTGAAGACATACCTGTTGTGGGGGGTTTTGGTTGTCTGTGTGGAAATGCCAACAAACTGAATCATTTAGTGTGAGACCATCAGGTGGACAAAGTCATGGAGGGATTAGATCAGATGAGTGTGAAAATAAGAGCTTTACCAGATCAACTGGTGCAGAGGGCAGTGAGCACAAGGATGATGGTAAATGGGACTTGGTGAAAGTTGGGAGATGGACAGCGGATTTTGAGATGAGATTTTACTCTCCAGCTTTGTAATTCAGAGGCTGTTTAGCAGAGAACTGGAGATGGAAATTGTGACAGCTGGAGTGAGGCAAAGGATGACTGTGGTGCTGACAGTAGACAGGATTCATGATGAGGTGCATGGCACAGGAACAGGCCCTTGGGCCCTCCAAGCCCATCACAATCATGATTTACCTGGTTTACCAGGCTGATTCGAGGGACGGCAGGATTGATGTATGAGGAGACATTGATTTGGTTAGGATTCTTTTCGCTGAAGTTCAGATTTCATAGTTCATGAGTAGAGATTTCATAGAGGCTTTTAAATTTCGAACAGGACTGGGCAGGGTAGATGCAAGGAGGATATTCCTGATGGTTGGAAAATCCAGAACCAGGGCTCACAGTCTGAGGATTCGGGTAGACCATTTAGGACAGAGATGAGGAGACATTTTTTCACCCAAAGAGTGGTGAGTCTGTGGAATACATTGCTGCAGGAAATAGCTGATGCCAAAACATTGAATGTATTCAAGAGGTGAGTCGATAGAGCACTTGGGGCGAATGGGATCAAAGATTATGGGGAAAAAGCAGAATTAGGCTATTGAGTTGGACGATCAGACATTATTGTAATGAATGGCAGAGCAGGTTCAAAGGACTGATTGGCCAACTCCATCTCTTATCTTTTACATTTCTATGTTCCAATAATGTCCGAATTAAACAAAAATAAAGCTACTGCCCTTACTCTGACCGTATCTCTCTATTCCACCACATCCTCTGGCAGCATGTTCCAGGCACCCACCACACTCTGCGTGAAAAACCTTCCTCGCACATCTCCCTGAAACTTTCTCCCTCTCACCTTGAAACTGTTCCCCCTTATAATTGACACTTCCATCCTGGGAAATAAAGCCTCTGACTCTCCACCCTTTCTTTTGCTCACATCATTTTGTAGACATCTATCCGGTCTCCCCTCAGCCATTGTCTTTCCAGTGAAAACAATTCTGGTTTATCCAACCTTCCTCATAAACAACACCCTCGAGAACACGCAACATATTTTAAAATTCATTCGTTGGACATGGGCGTTGCTGGGTGGCCAGCATTTTAAATTCCCATTCGCAGTTGCCCTTGAGAAGGTGGTTGTGAGCCAGCTTCTTGAATCGCTGCAGTGCACGTGCTGTGGGGTGACCACAATTCGCATTTTGGAGGGATTTTCAGTAATTTAACACAGCAACTGCGAAGGAATCGACGATGTATTTCCAAACCAGGACGTTGAGTGATTTGGAGGGGAGGTTGCAAGTGTGGTGTCCCCATGTATCTGCTGCCCTTGTCCTTCTCGGCGGAAGTGGTCTTGGGTTTGGAAGGTGCTGTTTAAGGATCTTGGAATTGCGGCAGTGCATCTGGTAGATAGTACACACGGCTACTACTGAGCATCGGTGATGGAGGGAGTGAAAGTTTTTCGATGTGGTGCCAATCAAGCACACTGCTTTGTCCTGGATGGTGTCAAGTTTCTTGAATTTTGTTGGAGCTGCACGCATCCAGGAAAGTGGGGAGTATTCCATCACACTCCTGACTTGTACCTTGTAGATGGTGGACAGGCTTTGGGGAGTCAGGAGGTGACTTACTCGCCGCAGTCGTCCTCGCCCCTGACCTGCTCTTGTTGCCTTTGTGTTTATGTGGTGAGTCCAGTTGAGTTTCTGGTTAATGGTGGCATCCTGGTGAACTCTCTTTGCACTGCCTCCAAAGCTTCCTCCTCCTCCAGGTAGTGTGATGAACAACACTGCACACAGTACCCGAAATGTGGCCTAACCAAACCTAACCAATGGCTGCATGGGACATGGGGTGAGAAATCAGCTCAAGGTCGAAGGGTTAATGGAGGGCGCAATCAGTGTGGACCAGCTTCAGGTATAGGAATCGAATAAATGGGCAAGGAGCAGAGATTAAGTGTGGAACTGAAGTCAATGGACTCCGTGTTTCCAAAACTGAAATGCGAAGGAGAGTACTACAATGAAACGTAGATGACAAATAGAATAAGTAGAAACAGAGACTTACCAGGGACACCAGCAATAGCCAGGATTGGATAGTAAACACCTTGAATAATCCAGAGCACATAACGGATGCGAAAGTTTAATAGCAACAAACCAAACCAATCTTGAGAATGTAAGAACAGACCGTGAGCAAAACTCCTGTCCAGTGTTGTAACATTCCAATTCATTGTTCCCAGATTCAGATCCATTGTTGGAACATCCCGGTCTATTGTTCCCAGATTCTGATCCATTGTTGGAAGATTCCAAACCATTGTTCCCAGATTCTGATCTCTCCTCTACCTCCCTTCTCTCCACAGCCCTGATCACTGTTAGTGTCGAAGTTGTCGCTCCCGCTGATTCAGTGGAACAGCACATTGAACAGAATCCCTTATTAATAGAAGAGGGAAAACCCTTCAGGCACAATAATTAGATCCATGGAGAATCAAATCAATTACAGTCACTAAACAAACAGCTTCACTTAAGCCCGTTCAATGCAACACTTTTCATATCACAATGGAATAGAACATTTACCCAGCCTGGATAATGGTGGAGGTTCACTGAGAGCAGGACAAGTGGAAATAGTGGAGACACTGGCCATAAACTTTCAATCTTCCCATTTCTTTCGAAATTCATTTTATGGGATGTGGGTATCGATGGCTAGTTCCCGCATCCATTGTGCATACATAACTGACCTTAAGAAGGTGGTGGTGAGCTCCCTTTTTGAACCACTACAGTTTGTCCAGTGGGTACAACCACAGCGCTGTTAGGGAGGGCATTCCAGGATTTGGAGCCAGTGACAGTGAAGGAACAGCCGATATATTTCCAAGTCAGGATGTGTGAGATTTGGCAACTGCAGTAGTATGGCTCCTTTTAGGGAAAATTTCCTATGGACCATGTGGTCTGACCTGACCCAATGGAATGTTCAGGTGGGACGATAACCACGCGAGTGCGAGGGCGCATATTCCGAGCCGGGAAGGATTGGCAGCTGTACCCTGGAAGGTGCAGTGTGCAGTTGCAGATTTATGCTGTCTCAACATGTGATAAACATAGTTTAAGAGGAAACCAGAACAACCGGAGTAAACCCACGCAGACACGGGGAGAATGAGCAAACTCCACACAGACAGTGACCTGAGGATGGAATTGAACCCGGGTCACTGGCATTATGAGGCAGCATGGCTAACCATTGTGCTACCGTCCTGCCCCAAATGTGCAGGTTAGGTGGATTGGCCATGCTAAATTGCCCCTACAGTGCCCAACGATGTGCGGGTTCGGTGGATTGGCCATGGTAAATTGCCCCTTAGTGTACAAAGATGGGCAGGTTAGGGGGGATTGACCATGCTAAATTGCCCCTGAGTGTCGGGGATTAACAGGGTAAATATGTGGGGTGACATGAATGGGACCTGGGTGGGATAGCTGTCAGCACAGGCTCGATGGGCCGAATGGCCTCCTCATGCACTGTAGGAATTCTATGAATCTAAAGAAGCAATATGAATGAGAAATGGAATTGTGTTTGTAAAGGCTCCACACAAATAATTCACAAAGCCAGGTTTATATGCAGCAGTTGTTTTAAAAACCGAGAATTTAAAATTGTATCCCTGAAGCCCTGTTGACACAATTTATTCCCCATCACAGAAAACGGTGATTATTCTCAAGGGAAGTTATTTATTCATATTATTCATTCTATTTCCTTCACTAAAAATAACAATCTGATAGATTAAAATTCAATGTGCACTCTGGATACTTAAATAAAAATCCCTTTGATTTGTGGCGATGGTTTTTATGGCCATAACGTCTCGGTGTGGTAAACAGCATTGCCACTTGGTAAAGTATCTGACAGCACTTACATTCTTGATTGGGCCGACTTTCCTGACTCAGGCTGGGTGATTTGATTTGATTTGATTTATCATTGTCACATGTATTAGCATACAGTGAAAAGCACTGTTACTTACGTGCTCTCAAGACAATGCATACCGTTCATAGAGAAAGAAAGGCGAGAGTGCAGAATGTAGTGTTACTTTCATATCTAGGGTGTATAGAAAGATCAACTTAGTGCAATTTAGGTCCATTCAAAAGTCTGATGGCAACAGGGAAGAAGCTATTCTTGAGCCGGTTGGTACGCGACCTCAGACTTATGTATCTTTTTCCCGATGGAATAAGGTGGAAGAGAGTACATTCGGGGTGCGTGGGGGTGCTTGATTATGCTGGCTGCTTTTCTGAGACAGAAGTTTGTGTAGACAGTGTCAATGGGTGAGAGGCTGGTTTGCGTAATGGACTGGGCTTCGTTCAAGACATTTTGTAGTTCCTTGCAGTCTTGGGCAGAGCGGGAGACATCCCAAGCTGTGATCCAACCAGAAAGAATGCTTTATATGGTTCATCCGTAAAAGTTGTTGAGCGTCGTCGCGGACATCCAAATTTCCTTGGCCTCCTGAGAAAGTGAAAGTTCCTCGTTGAATGCGCTTATTTACGATGCATTTATTAATTATCCTTTTGAGCTGTTATTATTAAAAAGAGAAATAATTGAAAATGCATCACTCTCCTAGTTGCTGGTGTCCGAATGATAGTATTGATTTGAATTATTTTCGTATTCATTCATAGAGTCACAGAGTTTTACAGCATGGAAACAGGCCCTTCGGGCCAAATTGTCAATTTGGCCCTTATCCCTCGATACCCATCTTACCCATGTAACTTTCTAAATGCTTTTTAAAAGACAAAATTGGACCCGCCTCTACTACCACTTCTGGCAGCTTGTTCCAGACACGCACCACCCTCTGTGAAAGAATTGTCCCTCTGTACACTTTTATATCTCTGCCATCTCACCTTAAACCTATGCCCTCTAGTTTTAGACTCCCCTACCTTTGGGAAAAATATTGACGATCGAGCTGATCTGTGCCCCTCATTATTTTATAAACCTGTGTAAAGACACCCCTCAGCCTCCTACGCTCCAGAGAAAAAAGTCCCGGTCTATCCATGCTCTCCTTAAATCTCAAAATATCAAGTCCCAGTCGCATCCTAGTAGATCTTTTCTACACTCTTTCTAGTTTAATAATATCCTTTCTATAATAGGGTGACCAGAATTGCACACAGTATTCCAAGTGTGGCCTTACCAATGTCTTGTACAACTTCAACAAGACGTCCCAACTCCTGTATTCAATGTTCTGACCGATGAAACCATGCATGTGGAATGCCTTCTTCACCACCTTGTCCACCTGTGACTCCACTTTCAAGGAGCTACGAACATGTACCCCTCGATCTCTTTGTTCTGTACTCTCCCCAACTCCCTACCACTAACTGAGTAATCTATGACTCAGTTATCTCACTGATTGGCTGCAAGGATGGTGTTGGACGGAGGGTTTCAGTGACATGGATAATTGGAGCACATTCTGGGGAATGTGGGACCTGCACAAAAAGACGGTTTTCACCTGAACCAGAGGGGCACCAATATCCTGGCATGGCAATTTGCTGCGGGTCTTCGGGGGGGTTTAAACTAATTTGTCTGGGGGATGGGAAAACGAGCTGTCGTCCAGAAGCCAGTGTTGAGTGTTATGAGGCACTGAGGAGGGTATCATGGTCGCATGAGTGTACCGGCAGACAGGGAGGTGGGTTGAAGTGAGTCTACTTCAATTCAAGGGGCATCCGGAATAAGGTAGGTGAACTTGGAGCGTGGATTGGTACTTGGGACTCCGATGTTGTGGCCATTACGGAGACATGTTTAGAACAGGGACAGGAATGATTGTTGGACGTTCCGGGGTTTAGATGTTTCAGTAACAGTAGGGAAGGTGGGAAAATAGATGGAGGAGTAGCATTGTTAATCAAGGGGAGTTTAACGGCTGCAGAAAGGCAGTTCGAGTGGGATCTGCCTACTGATGTAATATGGGCTGCAGTTAAAAATAGGAAAGGAGCTGTCACGTTGTTAGGAGTTTACTATAGGCCCCCAAAAAGTAATAGAGATGTGGGGGAAGAAATTGCAAAGCAGATTATGGATAGGTGTGGAGGTCACAGGGTAATTGTCATGGGTGACTTTAACTTTCCAAATATTGATTGGAACCTTTATCGGTCGAAAAGTTCGGATGGGGCAGTTTTTGTGCAGTGTGTGCAAGAGGGTTTCCTGACACAATATGTCGATAGGCCGACAAGAGGTGGGGCCACATTGGACTTGGTACTGGGAAATGAACCGGGCCAAGTGTTGGATTTGTTTGTGGGAGAGCACTTTGGAGATAGTGACCACAAATTGCTGTATTTCATTATTGCAATGGAGAGGGATAGGGCCATACGGCAGGGCAAGTTATATAATTGGGGGAGGGGTAATTATGATGCGATTAGGCAAGAAATAGGGAGCATAAGATGGAAACAGAAACTGTCAGGGAAAGGCACAAATGAAAAGTGGAGCTTGTTCAAGGACCAAATGCTGCGTGTCCTTGATAGGTATGTCGCTGTCAGGCAGGGAGGAAATGGCCGAGTGATGGAACCATGGTTCACAAAAGAGTTTGAATATCTTGTCAAGAGGAAAAAGGAAGGGTATGTTACGATGAGAAAACAAGGCTCAGTTGGGTCGCTTGAGGGTTACAAGGTAGCAAGGGATGAGCTAAAAAAAAAGGGCTTAGGAGAGCTAGAAGGGTGCATGACAAGTCCTTGGCGGGTCGGATCATGGGAAACCACAAGGTTTTTTACTCTTATGTGAGAAATAAAAGAATGACCAGGGTGAGGTTTGGGCCGGTCAAGGATAGCAGTGGGAAGTTGTGCATGGAGTCAGAAGAGATAGGAGATGTGATGAATGAATATTTTTCTTCAGTGTTCACCAAGGAGAGGGGCCATGTTTTTGAGGATGAGAGTGTGATGCAGGCTGATAGGTTGGAGAAGGTAGATGTTCTGAGGGAAGATGTATTAGCAATTTTGAAAAACCTGAAGGTCGATAAGTCCCCTGGGCCAGATGGGATATATCCTAGGATTCTGTGGGAGGCAAGGGATGAGATTGCAGAGCCGTTGGCTTTGATCTTTGGGTCCTCACTGTCCACGGGGATGGTGCCAGAGGACTGGAGAGTGGCAAATGTTGTTCCTCTGTTCAAAAAAGGAAATAGAATTGACCCTGGCAATGATAGGCCGGCTAGTCTTACTTCGGTGGTCGGCAAGTTACTGGAAAAGGTCCATGTTCAGACTGGAGACTAGTTACCAGCGGTGTACCACAGCGATCGGTGCTGGGTCCTCTGCTATTTGTGATTTTTATCAATGACTTGGAGGAGGGCGCTGAATGATGGGTCAGTAAGTTTGCTGATGACACCAAGATTGGTGGAGTAGTGGCTGAGGTGGAGGGCTGTTGTAGGTTGCAAGGAGACATTGATAGGGTGCAGAGCTGGGCCGAAAAATGGCAGATGGATAACATGACAGGCAGTTGGATTGAAAACGCAGACAAGCAGGCTGAAGCTTTGGGGAACCAGGGTTCGAATTCCAGCACAGAAGGTAAACTCAATTCAAGGCAAAGTAGAATTACTGTAAGTGAGTAGAGAAAATTTTAATTATGCAACATTTCTTCACTAAAACGAATACGTTTTGACCATGTTTCTGCCGATTTTGAAGCCTCGGACCGATATGTAAACATTGCTGCCTGCTGTTTTGGCGTGGGCCAGTGGCGCAATGGATAACGTGTCTGACCAAGGATCAGGAGATTCCAGGTTCGACTCCTGGCTGGCTTGGTGTGATAATTTAGCAATAGTTCACAAACCCCATATTCGTGTGGATGAAAAACGTGTTTACACAAATTTTGGACCAATTCAGGGAAATGTTGACCAAATGCAGTCAGCTTCGATGAAGAAATTTATCTTAGCTAATTATTTTTTCAAAAAAATGTTCACTATTTTAAGAAAAAATTTACTGATAAGTTTCAATTAAGTTTTAAAAAAAAAATAGTTTCTTTAAATGACGAATTCTCGTTAAAGTATTTGGGGAAAATATGTTAGCAAGTTTAAGTTACCTTTTAAAAAGTTGGAAATTTCTCGAAAAATACGAGGAAACATTACATTTTTCAAAATGGTGAAAACATTTTCTAAAAAGTTGATGAACTCTGATTAAACATGTTTAATTTTAAGAAGCAAAATACACAGAAATGTTTTTGAAAAGTTGACAAATTTCAGTTAAATCAGATGGAGGAATTTCTTTGGAGTAAGTTTAGTTTTGAAAAGTTCAAATTAGCCAGAAGTTCCTGGTATGTGATGCTGGGATTGTTGTCCATTGGAGTGAAGGAGATTGAGGAGCGATTTAATCGAGGTGGACTAGATTAGGCAAGTTTAGAGGGGCAGGGGCAAATTTTAAGATATTGAAATTTTAAGATATATATAAAACACTTGCCTCATACATCTCCTTTAAACCTTGCCCCTCGCACCTTAACCCTGTGCCCCCAAGTAATTGACTCTTCCACCCTGGGAAAAACCTTCTGACTATCCATTCTAGCCATGCCCCTCAGAAGCTTGAAGACTTGTATCAGGTCGTCCCTCAACCTCCGTCGTTCCAGTGAGAACAAACCAAGTTTCTCCAACCTCTCCTCATAGCGAATGGGCGGCACGGTGGCACAGTGGTTCGCACTGCTGCTTCACAGCTCGAGGGACCTGGGTTCGATTCCCGGCTTTGTTCACTGTCTGTGTGGAGTTTGCACATTCTTCTCGTGTCTGCGTGGGTTTCCTCCGGGCGCTCGGATTTCCTCCCATAGTCCAAAGATGTGCGGGTAAGGTTGATTGTTCATGCTAAAAATTGCCGCTGAGAGTACTGAGATGCGTAGGTTTGAGGGATTAGCGGGTAAATATGTAGGGAGATGGGCTAGGGTCTGGGTGGGATTATCGTCAGTGCAGACTCGATGGGCCGAATGGCTTCCTTCTGCACTGTAGAGTTTCTATGATTCTAATGCTCTCCATGCCAGGCAACATCCTGGTAAATCTTTTCTGTACCCTCTCCAAAGCCTCAACATCCTTCTCGTAGTATGTCGACCAACATTGAAAATTATATTCCAAGTGCGGCCTAACTAACGTGCTATAAAGCTGCAGTGTGACTCGCCAATTTTTAAACTCCATGCCCCGGTGACCAATAGGTTAACTGCTCAGCAGCTGGTGCATATTACATTCAATTGTATCGCCAGGACCGGGAGAAGGCTCCCAGCAAAAGGAACGGAGAAAGCCCCCATCTTCTTGATCTATATCTCTTATTATGGAGATACTTCCAGCGCAAAAGGTGTGGGAACACTATTTTCTGCATATATCGAGAAGCCGAAAAGCGAGGGGAATTTCAGCATGTGTGATCTGCGGCTGTCGGAAAGCGCGGTGTATTACTGTGGACTGAGAGACGCAGTGACAGAAACCAGAGGGAGCCTGGTATGAAAGAAAACATTGCCCCAGAGTGACAAGATGAACGGAGCAGAGAATGGTAATAATATTGGGCTATAAATAGAGCATGATTCACTCTGTGGTGCTTCTATACATTTTCGGTATTGCTCATATTCACAACAGGAGAGGCGATGGCCGAGGGGGTATTATCCTGAGACTATTAATCCAGAAACTCAGTGAATGTTGTGCGGACCCGATTCAATGAAAACAATATCGACAACTAAGAATCTACTGACGACCATGAAGCCATTGTCGAATGTCGGAAAAACCCATTTTGTTCATTAATGTACTTTGGGGGATGAAATCTGCCGTCCTTACCTGGTCTGGCCGACATGTGAGTTGAAAGCCAAAACAATGTGGTTGACTCTCAATTACTGATGGACAACGAGTGGCATCCATGTCCCACACACAGAAAAAAATCACTGGAATCACTGTTAAAACTGTCCTGATAATAAGGCTAATGGACGTATTGAGGAAAAAAAACAAGGACAGAACTATTTAGCCTCCATTAGCTTCCGGGTCACAGTAAGAAAATAAGCGTTTTTTGTGGAATGTCAATTATTGAGCAAGTTCAAAAAAATCAACAGCTTTTGGGAGCCTAATGGCATTAAGCGCTATGCAGATAGCGCGGGAAAGTGGCGTTCAGGCTGATCAGCCCTGATCTAACTGAATGACGAAGCCGAATCGAACGACAGCATGGCCTACTGCTGTTCCCATGTTCGTAAACCCCATTTTTCTACATTCTTCCCCAAGTCAATCGCTAAATGTGGAAGTTCTCTCTGTAAGGATGATTATATTAATCCAGCTCACGGTGCGTCTGGTTACTGCCTGTTATCTCACCACCTGGGTGTCACACAGCACCACTGGAGACAGAAGGGAGGGAGCTGAGAACATCCGGAGAAAGGAAGCTGATTATTGAAGGCGGGGATTAGACCGGATAGAATCAAACACACAGGTCCCCTTTCACAGAGCGGACAGCGGCAATGTAGCTGCTGTGGGGATCATTCCTGACAGGTAATTATGTGCAAAAGGCACCGTTTCACACGTTTCCCAAGCTTGGTTCCAGACCACAAATTAATCATACGCCCTTCTGACCATTTCCTGTTTTGTTATTTCCATATCTGAGACATGGAGATTCTGTCACCCAGCCGCTCTCATCAGATGTAAAGAGAGAAGGCGAGATCGTGATTTTAACATGTAGCAATGAAACCAAGCACGCTGAATGTCTTCTTCACCACTCTGTCCACCTGTGACTCCACTTTCAAGGAGCAGAGAGCGACTATAGGCTGTGCTGGTACCGACAACATCCAGACACGCAGCCCGTGTTTATAGTGCGGAAAGATACTGATAGTTATGAAAATAAAGCTTATGTTTTTAAAAGTCGCTTCTATGTAGCTAATGTAGCTGTGTAGGAGGTAGCTAAATTGACACAAATTAGCTTGATGACAGAAGCCACAGGGTGGTTGTAGAGGGTAGTTTTTTAAACTGGAGGCCTGTGACCAGCGGTGAGCCTCAGGGATCAGTGCTGGGTCCACTGTTATTTGTCATTTATATTAATGATTTAGGTGAGAAAAAAGGAGGCATGTTTAGGACGTTTGCACATGACACGAAGATTGGTGGCACAGTGGACAGTGAAGAAGTTTATCTCGGATTGCAACGGGATCTCGATAAATTGGGCCAGTGGGCTCACGAATGGCAGATGGAGTTTACTTTAGATAAATGCGAGGTTATGCATTTTGGTAGATTGAACCAGGGCAGGACTTACTCAGTTAATGGTAGGTCATTGAGAAGAGTTACAGAGCAAAGGGATCTAGAGGTACAGGTTCATAGCTCCTTGAAAGTGGAGCCACAGGTGGACAGAGTGGTGAAGAAGACATTCAGCGTGCGTGGTTTCATTGCTCAGAACATTGAATACAGGGGTTGGAACGTCTTGTTGAAGTTGTACAAGACATTGGTAAGGCTACACTTGGAATACTGTGTACAGTTCTGTTCACCCTATTATAGAAAGGATATTATTAAACTAGAAAGAGTGCAGGAAAGATTTACTAGGATGCTACCGAGACTTGATGGTTTGAGCTATAAGGAGAGGCTGGATAGACTGGGACATTTTTCTCTGGAACGTAGAAGGCTGAGGGGTGATCTTATAGAGGTCTATAAAATAATGAGGGGCATGGTTCATCGAGATAGTCAATATTTTTTCCCAAAGGTAGGGGAGTCTAAAACTAGAGGGCACAGGGATTCAAGGAATATATGAAGTCAACAATATAAAGTACAATCTGATATGGGAAAGGTTTATCCTGAAACATCTACTAGATTGAACTGCGATTGTAGAGCATCAGGCCACTGGTTCATTTAAATAAGTTTAAATTTGGGGCACAGGTCAGGGCACAGTTGGTTATGCAGAGAGTGGTCATCATTTACAATGCAATTTGATCAATGTAACAGAGTCCAAAACAAACATAGTGGTCTCCTAACAAGTAAGGCAAATTATAAGGATGTTTGCAGATTTCTGAATTGGTGACTTATGATGAGAATAATGAAAGTACCCATTCCCCAGTGCCATGCGACTTCTTGATTGATTAGCTGCAGTGGTCATGAATGCGTGATGCATGAGCTCCCTCTGTTGGTGCTGAGTGGTAAATGGCTTTCTTTCTGGAGATTCAATGTATTCATTATATGTTCAAAATATGTTTCTGCCAAATCTTTCCTGATTTGTATTATTGTTACTGTGATGCAACCTGTAGATTTTATGACTCCTGTGAAATTGAATGCGAGTTGTTTTCTACATAGATAGCTTTGAAATTTGCTGTTGAGTGCAATGACCTCGGCCTCAAATGCTTTCCCCAAAGTCAGAAATGCTGAATTTTATGACGCAATGTCAGGAAAGAAACGTTCCCATTTTGACACCGTGCACATATTAGCATCTGCTGCAGTTTACAACAGAATTTAGTTGGTTTAATAGGTGCAGACTAACATAGTTAATCACCATCTGAAACATGTCTAATAGTGGTGCGTGCTCAAAAATACACAATGCCCTGTATGAACGCAAAGAAACATTAAACTAAATAAAAATACTATCTGTTTCGCGTCGTAAATAAAAGGACTTCATTGTGTCCCTATACCATCACCCCCGCCCCCCCCCCACGCCCCCTCCACTGACTATAATAGTACACATAAGGATTAGAATGGCTAGTTTCCAAGGTGCAGGTTAGTGTCACGTTACTTTCCTCCTTAACAGATATTTCAGGACCCAGTTGTTCCACTTTGTCTTGGTGGCTCCATTCTAACAGAAATAACAACAATAATGAGAATCAGAGTCAGCCTCATATTGAGCGATACAATTATCATCTCCACCATCACTGTTGCTTTAGCAACAATAACATCTGGGTTGCAGCAGTCAGGAGGAGCATGTAGTTTTACTGGGAAGGAAAAAAACTTTCTGAGGACTGAAATAATGATGAGGATCTGAGCGAGACAGTTTTCCATGATCCTCCTCAGTCTGTAACTCAGCAGTGAGAGGAATCCTCCGTCAGAGACAGAAACACAGATCCCCGTCCCATTGCACTGCTCATCCAACCTCAATGAGAGGAATGGCGCAACTTCAGCAATCTGTCCAATCACACAATCGGGTCAGAGTGAGAGCAGCAAACGGAAGCTGTGGGCGGGGTACCGCAGATTCAATATTGAGTGAAGCGTGCGGTGACTCTCAGCGGCACTCGGAACTGTTGGGCGGAAATAGAACCAGTTGAAACTACAGAAGTCTCTTATCATCCTGCGCCTACTCACTTTTCAGGGTGTCTAACAATAAATAAAGCGACTGCGACATGAAGCAAGGAGAACCATAGAATCTTTGAAAGGCAAATTGGTCATCCGGCGTATCTATGTTTCCTTGGAGGAGTTCTCCAAATCATCCAATTCTCCCCGCAGCTCCGTGAAATCTCTGCTTAACTAACTTTGCTCTCAAGAGTACAAGCCCGGTCTCTATAACCTCACCACAAAACTGAATTTCCTCATCCCTGGAAAGGCGGAGGATTGAGCGGAGATTTTGGAAAATATTGTCAGTTGGCAGATGGGGAAAATGGAGCAGGAAGCAAACCAGAAAACACTGCCCCAGCTTTGCGAATCTTTAGAAACTGTTTGGGAACTGGAATCAGAGGAGATTGAAGGGTTGACTGACTGAGCAGAGACAATCAAGGCAACCTTCCATTCTTTAAGAGGCTGGAACGTTGACTCTGATGTTTTCAGTAAAATTAACTGATCAGAGACATTGAAAGGATTCTCGTTACTGCACATCAGCAATTCAAACCGAATATCAATTTCGGAACAGTCAGAATATTTGGTTTCAGACAAGACACCGAAAGGCTTGAATGGAGACGGCGCCGGTTGTTGGAGAGCCGGTTCCCGATGACATGGATGTGTCTGCAATGGGGGGTCTCTGACTATTGGACTTAACTTGTATCTGCAGCTAACCCATTAGAAATCCGTTCAATTATTCCATTCTCACCAACCCATAAATTATTCTCTCTTACTCAGTTACACAGTTAATGAGACAGGGAAAAGCTGCAATATTTCAGTCTCCCCCACTCTCCAAACACCCCTGCCGGCAAAAAGCACTGGCGATTTAGCTGCATAAGTTTTCTAAGAAATGGTGAAGACCAATGTTTGTCAATATTTTGATTGATCCCCTTTTCAGTTCACATTTAACCATAAACTGGAATTCGGAAACTTCAGAGCAGTGAGTTTTGATAACGTTTCTGCCCCGTTTATTGCCTGGGACCTGCGCAAATATGTGCAAAGATGTGCGGGTTCGGTTGATTGGCCAGGTTAAAAATTGTCCCTTAGAGTCCTGGGATGCGTAGGTTAGAGGGGGGATTAGCGGGTAAAATATGTGGGGGTAGGGCCTGGGTGGGATTGTGGTCGGTGCAGACTCGATGGGCCGAATGGCCTCCTTCTGCACTGTAGGGTTTCTATGTTTCTATGTTTCTATGAATAGAATGTGATAACACCTTCAATACAGAAAATCCGCTGAGGACAAAAGCGGCTGGTCTAGAAGGTCAAACCGTGCAGTCTGATTTAACTTCACAACCTGATTTGTGGAAGTACAATTCGGCTCAATACCCTTTTTTGATGCGGCAGAGAAATTCATCTCACATTAGAATCATAAAATGACATTTGCGCCTTTTTTCTCTTTTGCCATGTCTCGGGCGGCACGGTGGTACAGTGGTCAGCACTGCTATCTCACAGCGCTAAAGACCCAGGTTCAATTCCCAGCTTTAGTTATTGTCTGTGTGGCGCTTGTACGTTCGCCCCGTGTCTGCGTGGGTTTCTTCTCACAGCCTGAAAGACGTGCTGGTTATGTGCATTGACCCCAACAGGCGCCGGAGGCTCGCGACTAAGGAATTTCACAGTGTCTTCATTGCAGTGTAAGCCTTACTTGTAGCTAATAAATAAACTTTACTTTAACTGAGCATTTTGCAGAATATTATTTAACACTTGGAAATGCAACTGCAGTTAGGGTGAGAGATAATGTTTTCTGTCAATATTTAATAACAAACGGAAATTAGGTAACTTTTCCTCACACTGAGAGATGAGGAAATTTGAACACTGTTGTTGTCCTATTTCACACAGGGAACCATTAACGTGTTAGGTGAATTTATTAAACACCACACTTCAGAAACAGAGAATACATGACTCTGAAGTACAGTCAGACAGCGCGGTTCGAATTCCAGTCAGTTGTCGAGCATCGTTTTTGTAGTGTAGTGATTATCACATTCATCTGAAACATGAAAGGTTCCCAGTTCCAAAACGGGTGGAAACATTTATACTTATTTTTAACCTGAGTGAGAGGAAATTGCTGAATACAGTATCTTACACAGAGTTGCATTTTCCCTTCCCCATTTCTGTACACACTCAAACCCGACAGAATATCTCGAACTGGTTACCGTTTCCACCTCTGACAGTTCAGAAAGTTTCTCTCAAACTTGCACATTCGGGCTTTTTCATTTGTTCATTCCTGAAACATTGCCGTCGCTGGCCATCATTCACTGCCCAACCCGAGTTGAGATGCAACCATATTACTGTGGCTCTGTAGTCACATGCAGGCTAGGCCAGGTCAGAAGGGCAGATTTCCTTCCAAAAATACATTGGTGAATCATATGGGTTCCTTCAACAATCGAAAATGCTTTCATGGTCATCAATGGTTCTCAATTCCAGATTTTTCGTATCGTATTCAAATCCCACCAGCTGTCCTGGCTGGTCCCCATAATAAAAGGGGCGGCACGGTAGCACAGTGGTTAGCACTGCTGCTTCACAGCTCCAGGGTCCCGGGTTCGATTCCCGGCTCGGGTCACTGTCTGTGTGGAGTTTGCACATTCTCCTCGTGTCTGCGTGGGTTTCCTCCGGGTGCTCCGGTTTCCTCCCACAGTCCAAAGATGTGCGGGTTAGGTTGATTGGCCAGGTTAAAAAAATTGCCCCTTAGAGTCCTGGGATGCGTAGGTTAGAGGAATTAGCGGGTAAAATATGTGGGGGTAGGGCCTGGGTGGGATTGTGGTCGGTGCAGACTCGATGGGCCGAATGGCCTGCTTCTGCACTGTAGGGTTTCTATGCTTCTATGATTAGCTGGTCGAGCGATAACTCGCCCGACCTAAAGCATCTGCGCGTCAGGTGAGGCTCGAATTTAAAACCTGGGCATAGCCCGCAGGACGCACTGCTGTATAAACACCATGCGCTAACCGATTGCGCCACTGGGGCACTGCGCCCTACGCATTTGTGTCAGAATATTAAAGGCTACCACAGCGTCACCTCCATTAATAACAGTCATTTGACGCCACATTTCAGAGAGGGGAACAAACCCATCAAAGATTCTCTCTTCCACAATGAGTAAGACAGGGACAGGCAGCAGGATCTTACCCCGCACTCTCCAATCGCCCACAGACAGCAGAAAGTGGTAAGTGGCAACTGCAGCTTCAATCAGGGAGTTACTGCCCATGCCAGGGACACAGAATACTCTAACCCAGGTAAAACGTCACAATATACCGATCAGAGACTCATCAAATCGCAGATAGATTATCGCCCACTCACTGAGCATTCGAGTAGCATTTACATAATACCCGAGCGAGTCACAAACAACATTTATAGCAACTTTCCAAAACTTTTCAGTGATAAATTCCTTCATTTGGCTGAAAATCTGACTGTTGTGAATCTGAAAATGGGCACCCTGGGATTTGTGTTACCCAGAGACCTGTCTCCCACTGTTCGTCCGTCAGGTTGTGTTTGTGTTGTACATTGAAGCGCCTGTCATTTCAAAATGAGGAGAGAACAAAGAAAATATTAAATTGTGGAACAAATCCTGAGGGAAACGGATCATAATATTGGAAGGAGATGCAGTTGTGAATGGTGTTATTGATGATTGTATCGAAAGTATTGGATCCTTGGGCTTCTGGTGGTCAGTTCCCTTCCCTCCCGTTGAATTCCTCCCTCTGACAAGAGACATGGATTCATTTTAGCTGCACGTTCATAGGAGAAAGGGTATAACCGCTACACCACAGCAATATTACGGATTCGAAATGCACAAAGAGACTTGTGTAGACTTGTAAATGGTGCGGTGATGCTGTAGTTCTGGAACAGGTTTCGCAGAAATAGAATTGTGATCATTGACACCGTGGATTAGAATATCGTTAACAGCTGCTGTATCAGTCTCTGTGGTGCAATTGGTCAGCGCGTTCGACTGTTAACCGAAAGGTTGGTGGGTCCAGACCACCCAGGGACGGAGCTTGTACTGTTTCCTTACCATGATCCTTCAAAAGCAAACAGTTGCGGGTTGGCAATGGGTCCGTGGGCGTCAGTAAAAATAGCTCTCAAGTTTTACCGGCTGTACTGTCATCTGGTGTCAGTTTGAGTGGTGACGCTGCCGGAGAAATGGAGAGCTGGATTTCACCCAGAAAAGCAGCAAAGTTTAAAAACAGTGCCGCCTAACTTGGGGTTGGAACCCATTTCCATTAACAGTGATAAGTTAATGTTGTTCAGCAGAATTACCACAAGACGGTTTATCACAGGTTGATACTAACACTGCAGTAAAATTAAATGCATTAGAAAAGGACGGCATGGTGGCACAGTGGTTAGCAATGATGCCCCAAAGCGCCATTGGCTCAGGTTAAATTCCTCAGGTCACTGCCTGTGCTGAGTTTGCACCTTGTCTGCGTGGGTTTCCTCCGTGTGCTCCGGTTTCCTTTCCAAAGATGTGCGATTTCGGTTGCTTGGCCATGCTAAATTGACCCTCGTGTCAGCGGGATTATCAGGGTAAATATGTGGGTTTCCGGGAATAGGGCGTGGGTGGGATTGTTGTCAGTGCGGACCCGATGGGCCGAACGGTCTCCTTCTGTACTGTAGGGATTCTACAAGAATGTTTCATTGTTCATTTTGACTGTAGGAACAAAAAGAGGCAATGCAAGTATAAATTGCTGTGGGTAATTGACGAGCTTGTGGAATGGGGCGGATTTTTCTCTCTGCTGTTGAAACTGGCAGCAATATCACTCATGCTTTCGATCAAGAAGTAATTGCAACTCCACCTGCATCATGTCCTGCAAGAAAACAATAAATCTTCATTTTCTGACCGGGAATCGAACTCGGGCCGCAGTGGTGAAAACAATAAATCCTAACCATTGACCACCAGGGAAACTGCCTGCAATGGTTTTAATCTCGCCGATCTATGGTAATTTGGCGCATTTTTTTCAATTTCAGCGGGGTTTTTTTGTATTCCAGGGTCAAGTCCGTCTGACAAGAGCCTCTTGATATAAACAAATTTCCTGCGGATGCTGGAATCTGAAACAAGATCAAAAAATGCCAGAAAATCTCATCAGGCCTGAAAGCCTCTGTGAAGAGAGAATAGAGCTAACGTTCAAAGTCAGGATGACCTTCGTCAGAGCTGAAGACAAAGAAACGTGGACGAGATTTATACTGTAATGGTGAGGGATATGGGTGAGGGGTGGGTGGCAAAGGTGTCACATATCAATCAAGAAAAACAAAAAGGCAAATTAAATGGTGGTGACCATGGCTGAGAAGGGTGCTGCAGGCTGCGCATTTAGAGATCAGAATGTGCAAATGGCAGAACAAAGGAAATGTAGGATTTGGCCCGAGTGGGATGGAGGGAGAGGGGGCAACAAGATGGAAAGTGAGATTTTAAATAAACAGTGCAATACATGGAAATCAAAAAAATAAATATAGATATAAAAGAAAAAAATATTAATTAATAAAAATAAATTGCATAAAATTAAATAAAACAAAATTAATGGAAATGGGGTGAAGATGGAGGAAAGGAGATGCTCTGAAGTTGTTGAACTCAGTGTTAAGCCTGGAATGCAGTAAGATCCGAATCGTGACATCGGGGGATGTTCCTGCAGTTTGCATTGGAATGTCTCTTGATATCATTGTTTATTGCCCCTTCCGTCACCTTACTGATGATCAAGAGTAGACTGGTGGTAATGTGGGGCGTTGGATTTGACCTGATTTTTGTAAAGCGGGCAATCTTGGGCAAGTTGTAGCATTGGCGGTTGATGGCAGTGTTGTAGTTTAGGAACAGCTTAGTTGAAGGTGCGGCAAATTCTGAAGCGCAATTCTTCAGCACCATTGCCAGAATATTTTTCAGAGCCGTAGCATTTGCTCTTTCCAATGCCTTCAAGTTTTTATTTCTTGAAACGGTATGGAACAGTGAAGTGTGTCTGTTCTGTTCAGTGTCTACCCCAGTCTGGCTCTTTCTATTTTCTCTCTGTCCTTCCCTCTCTGTCGAACTACCCATTCCCCTTTCTTGTTTTTGTTCCTTCTATTCTCTCCCTGTTTGTGTGGAACCAAATTTAACTGAATTGATTCCTGAAATGAGGCAGTTATTGAGCTCGGGTTTGAATAAAAGTGGGGGAGGAGACTCAATGGGACGTGTGATCTAATCCAATTCATTCATTTGATTCATTGCCAAAACCAGCTCTGACAGCAGTGACTTCTGCTGGTGTCCTTGGTGGGAAATCTAAGACACTAAATTTAGGATATGATATTTATGAAGGAGAGGGATCACATTCTCCCACTGTTCGATTTTCACTTAAATTACTATAAACGTTATGAACAGCTTTGGTCAAACATGCGATTACTAAAATTTAATGCAGTAGAATGAATCATCATTAATTTTGATTCGAGGAACCAGCAGAGAGAATGTAAAGTGAGCAACTGGATAAAAGCAAATTACTGTGGATGCTGGAATCTGAAAGCAAATGTGTCACACAAAACTTTGACAAAGGGTCATCCGGACCGAAACGTCAACTCTTTTCTCTTCTACAGATGCTGCCAGACACAAAGTGATTTTCCAGAGTTTTCTCTTTTGGTTAAAGTGAGCAACTGACGGGCTTGTCGGACGCGTTTAGTTGCTCGACCAATAAATCGGAGCTCCATCAAGTGTACACGTTGGTATGTTCCTGTAGTGTATTGGTTATCACGCTCGCCTTGCACCTAGAAAGTCTACGGTTCGAATCCAGATCGAAGCATTTCCAGATGGCTTTGTTTCAAAATGGTTCGGATTACAGTTATTCTCGTTTATCACGAAACATAAATTGAACTATTGAGCTTTCTACGGCATTTACAGCGGAAATAACTCAGTAAAGAATATAAAAGGGAAGGTCTGTGATAGTGAGCAAGACAGGATGGATTAGCTGACACAAGGAATAACGGTCAAGGGCAACATTGGTTGGTTCCGGTTATTTTTAAACTTTGCTGCTTTTCTCAGTGTACTCCAGCTCTCCATTCCTCCCGCAGTGTCACCTCTCAAACTGAGCCTTTCTCCATCCCGCTTTCTAAACTTCACAATTACTGCTTTCTGAATGAAAACTGCTTGCAATCAGTCGAAGTCAAAGTTTAGTGTTTCATTCATGGAGAGGTTTTCTTGTCATTTAGCCCGAGAATGTTATCCAGAAATGAGTGATATTTCTGTCAATGCAAACGGTTAAATCTGACCCATTACCACCCAGATGTTCCCTTGTCTCCCCATCTCTATCGGCAGCATTTTGCATCATATCACTGTCTTTCACTATCTGTGTTTGTCTTGACCTGTTGCAGGTGTGACATTTCCAACTCGGAAGCAAAAATGCAAATCTCACTCCACCGATTCTGGCAGAGCTGCTTTGGACCAGGAACTATTGCTGGTTTGTTTATCAAAATCATTAAGTCTTAATATATCGAACGCAGCCTGCGACCCTGAAAGGGCCGAATCCTAACCACGAGACCAGCAGGATCCCATCTGCCTGATTTTCCTAGAGACTGATTACAGGAGTATGCACAGCGCCAATTGTCCACAGTCACACACTCCTTTATGTCTATTAAGATTTGAAATTCTTCATATTTTCACATTGGCTTCCAGTGTGATGAAAGCAGAGCTCTGATAAGCTGATGTTCAGTAAAGTTACCACAATAAGGTTGATATCTGTTCGATGCTAACATTGCTCTTTGAATGTGATCAGCAGCAGAGAAATTTAATGCAGTAGAAGGTAGCCTACTCATTTTAATCGGAGGATCCATCAAGGGCAATATAAATATGAATTGGTGTAGGTAATTGACGGGATGATGCAATGGGTCTTTTTCCAGCTGGAGGTCTGTGAGCAGTGGTGTTCCGCAGGGCTCTGTACTGGGACCTCAGCTATTTGTGATATATATAAATGATTTGGAAGAAGGTGTAACTGGGGTTATCAGCAAGTTTGCGGATGACACGAAGATGGCTGGACTTGTGGATAGCGATGAGCATTGTCGGGCAATACAGCAGGATATAGATAGGCTGGAAAATTGGGCGGAGATGTGGCAGATGGAATTTAATCTGGATAAATGCGAAGTGATGCATTTTGGAAGAAATAATGTAGGGAGGAGTTATACAATAAATGGCAGAGCCATCAAGAGTATTGAAACGCAGAGGGACCTAGGTGTGCAAATCCACAAATCCTTGAGGTGGCAGCACAAGTGGAGAAGGTGGTGAAGAAGGCATATGGTATGCTTGCCTTTATAGGACGGGGTATAGAGTATAAAAGCTGGAGTCTGATGATGCAGCTGTATAGAACGCTGGTTAGGCCACATTTGGAGTACTGCGACCAGTTCTGGTCGCCGCACTACCAGAAGGTCGTGGAGGAGTTAGAGAGTGCAGAGAAGGTTTACCAGGATGTTGCCTGGTATAGAGGGTCTTAGCTATGAGGAGAGATTGGGTAAACTGGGGTTGTTCTCCCTGGAAAGACGGAGAATGAGGGGAGATCTAATAGAGGTGTTCAAGATTATGAAGGGGATAGATAGGGTGAACGGTGGGAAGCTTTTTCCCAGATCAGAAGTGACGATCACGAGGGGTCACGGGCTCAAGGTGAGAGGGGCGAAGTATGACTCAGATATTAGAGGGATGTTTTTTACACAGAGGGTGGTGGGAGCCTGGAATGCTCTGCCAAGTAGGGTGGTGGAGGCAGACATCGTTTAAGATTGGTCTAGTTGGACCAAGGAGTGGCACAGGCTTGGAGCGCCGCTGGGCCTGTTTCCTGTGCTATACTGTTCTTTGTCTTTGTCTTTATCTTTGGGACTGATATTTCTCCCTGCTGTTCAAATTGGCACAAGTATTGAGCGACGATTTTCAGACAGCTGTCGTGAGTTGGGTTTCGTGGTGTAATGGTGAGTACTCTGGACTTTGAATCCTGCAATTCGTGTTCAAATCTCGGCGGAGCCCTGCTTTAATTTGCTCAAGGCAGGTGATTGGTTTGCTGAAGGGCGTTTCGTTTCAATTTCTCACGAATAGAGAGGACAATTTGTCAGCGAGTTCAACTGCTATTACAATGCACATTGCTGAGCCTCAGGCGCCAGATCCCTGCAACGTTCGTGTTTTTCATCTTTTCGCTGTTCTTTAACTCCTCTGTTGAAAAAAGAAGCGGTTTGCGTCACACAAAAACAATTCGACTGGAGTCTGACAATTATTGAGCAAGTGTGTGTGCCTGAGCGTGTGTGTGAACGTGTGTGTGTGTGTGAGAGAGAGAGAGAGAGAGAGAGAGGTGTGGGTGTGTGTGTGTGTTTTGGGATAAAAGTCTACTGTCTTCCGTCAGAGTGCTGTTGATTCCACGGGTAACGTGTCGCACTCTGGCCTCTCACCGCCTAACTTTTGTTTAAATTGACACAGATAACAAAGTGAATTACACCTCTCGGTGGACACAATGCCCACTGTAGCTTCCCTGCCTCTCAGCGCTTTGTATTCTTGAGCAATCCTTCTCTGGGGTTGATGCAATGACGCCAGGAGAATCATTCGCTGCAACATCTGCAATGTGATTGCGGTGGAATTTGCTGAAATTTCCACTTTCTGAGATTTTAAAATTAAATTCCCTTCAGCGAAACCATTATCTGCTTTAGCAAAAAAAAACAATCTTTCACCAAGTTCTGAACTCCGATTACTGCATTCGAAGTCCAGGGTGCTCACCATCACAGCACAAAAACAGGAACAGAGCCGCCTGACGCAAATGGTCACTCAAAGCATGTGACCTCTTCATTCACTGTGGCAGCAACAGCAAGTGGGTCAAATGATTTGAGTGACCATTTGCAGCCGGCTGCTTTGTTGCAGGTTATCTGGTCTAATGGTGAGCACTCTGAACCCAGCAAACCGCGTCTAAATTTAGGTGGCTCCTTTCTCTTATTTGCCATTGTTGTGGATTGATTTGTCGAAGGAACTTTTGTTTAAATTCCTTACAAAGCAGGAATAGCGGTGTAGCGAGGGGGGAGGGGGGCGGGGGGTGGTGGAATTTGTCAGCCACTTCAACTTCTATTACATTGCCCTTTTCTGAGTCTCTGGCGAGAGATGCCTGCATCAGCAATGTTTTTTTTTCAATTTCATCTTTCGCTGCTCTTTAAATCATCTGTTGAAAGAAAGGAGCAGTTGGTGTCACACAACACCAACCATTCGACTGGAGATTGACAATTATTGAGCAAGTGTGTGTGTGTGTGTGTTTTGGGAGAAAGGCCTAGTGTCATAAGTCAGAGTGCTGTCATTTCCATGGCGCAACGCTTCGCAATTTGGACTCAAGCCATCCCACCCCTTGTTTAAATTGGGACACATGAGTGAGTGAATGGCACCCGTAGGTGGACCCCCTGAAAAATATATATTGAATTAGTAACACTTTTTAAATGATTAATCCTCAGTTTGTTTCATTTCATGTCAAATATTGTGGCACATCCTTGTATCTTATTATTTGAAACCTCAGCCCTTTAACTATGTAAGTAGGTAAACTTCAGTCAAAGGAAACAAATCCAAATTGAACTAGAAAAAAAAACACAGAAGTTACTACAAATCCCACCTCAAAACCGAAATCTTTGGAAACACCCAGCAGATCAACCAGCGCCTATGAAAAGGGAAACAAAGTGAATGTTTCGGGTCACTGACATTTTATCCAAACTGGAAGAAGTTACATATTTAATAGTTTACGAACAAATACAGAGTGATGGAAAATATGTGGGCGAGATCTCTATTTATGTCCTTGTGAAAGGATGTAAAACTGGAGTGATTGAATGACAATGGGGATGATTATTCTTTCCACTGACACAATCTCCCAGATCTTGGTTCAAATCTCGCACAAAATGAGAAGATAACTTCTCACTGAGTTAAGCACTAAACTCTTTGACTGCCAGGGAAGCAGAGATAGCTTTTACTCAGAAAGCAGTAACTATGAGATTAATAGGGCGGCACGTTGGCACAGTGGTTATCATTGCTGTCTCACAGCGGCAGGGACCCAGGCTCGATTCCCGGCTTGGGTCACTCTCTGTGTGGAGTTTGCACGTCTCCCCGTGCCTGAGTGGGTTTCGTCCCACAGTTTGAAAGATGCGCTACTTTGGTGCATTGACCCGAACAGGCGCTGGAATGTGGCAACTTGGGGAATTTCACAGTAATTTCATTGCAGTGCTAATGCAAACCCTACATATGACTAACAAATAAATGTTAAAACAAAGTGGGATGTGGAAAGATTCAGTTTGAGCGGGGACACTGCCGGTGGAATGAAGAGCTGGACTTCACCCAGGAAAGGAGCAAAAAAACAACAGCGCCCAACGTGGGGTTCGAACTCAAGACGCTGCGATTAGGAGTCTTATGCTCGACGAACTGAGCCAGACGAGCAAATATGGGAGCTGGCAGTCCATATCCTAAAATGCATGAGACAAATGTGGCTTCTCCATTTGGTGTCTCAGCTTCATCTGATTACCATGTTCATAATTAATAAACCAACAGAATCTCTTAGGTTAGAATGCATTCCTCTTAATCATCAATAGCTTCATTCACAAATTCCACTCCTTAACTGCACCTCCTTCCAAGAATTGCAACTCCTCTTGCATCTTCACCTCAATATTTTTGATATAAATACTCAAACAAGGTGGGAAAACAGCGTCTCAGTATTTTCGAAGCCAAACTGTCTCCCCATTAAACAGTAAAGGAATTAAGGGTTATGGTGAGCGGGCGGGTAAGTGGAGCTGAGTCCACAAAAAGAGCAGCCATGATCTTATTGAATGGTGGAACAGGCTTGAGGGGCCAGACGGCCTACTCCTGCTCCTAGTTCTTATGTTCTTATTTTCAGACTTTTGAATCTAATCTCCTCTCATTATTCTAATCTACAGAGAAAACAGACTCATGACACTGAATCTCTCCTCCCAGGGCAACCGCCTCATCACAGGATTAAATCCAGTGAATCTTGCTTAAACACAGACAGCGAGAAAGTAGAGGGAGCCAAGAGAAAAGGAGGGAAGCGTGATCGATGCACAGACAGAGAGGCAGGGCGTTAAAGAGTCTGAGACATGTATACAGTGACAAAAAGAGACAGAGAGGGACACAGAGTAGGGCAGACACCCAGAACGCAATATACACACAACGGCTGTCTGAACCCACAAGCATGGGGCCCTCTGAATGGGTGAATAAGGATTAAGTGAATGTCCGGTAGCATTGTCACCTTTTGAAAATGTCTGGATCCTCTATGAGTGTGTTGTGCTCACATAAGCCTTGTAATGTGTGCTTAGTTTCTCAAACCATGCTCCATATAAACCAATTCCGCCATGTCACGGGAAATAAACTAACGGAAGCCACTAACTCCCATTGCAAATCAAGGATATGCCCGGGTTTTGAACCGGGATTTACAACATCCAACGCGAGAACCATGCCCGGAGACCAATAAGCCATCGTTAAGGAAGCATGGCAAATAAACATTTTTTCACTACCATCCAAAGCGGATCAGATATCTACACTGAAAAATGATAATGCTGTAAAAACTCAGGAAGTCAGACAGCGTGTGTGCACAGGGGAACAAAGCTCATCTTTCAACTCCATGAGCTTTCAATGACACTGGGAAAGGTTAGAAACGTAATAAGTTTAAAACAAGTGAAATCCAGCAGGGAGGAAACATGCAACATCTAGTGGGGTTGAAGTCAGGAGAGAATAAATGAGGGAAACAGAAAATAACAGATTGTCACACGACAGAATGAGGCTATTAGAAGATCTTCATAGGACTCACATGTGTTGTGGATAAAAGGGAACCGATGAATGTACATAGATTGCAATGGAACCACAGTGATGAGGTTGGTGGGTGTTGAAAATTGAATGTTATACTTAGGATCATAGGAACATAGGAATTGGGAACGGATATAGGCAAAATCAGCCTTTCAATCCTGCTCCACCATCCAATCAGATCGTGGTTGATCTCTCCGTGGTCCGAAATCCACCTCCCTGCTTGTTTTCCATATCTCTTTAATTAGTTTTTTAAGTTGGAAATATATCTATCTCCTTATTGAAATCATCCAGCGATTCAGACTCCACCGTGCTATGGGGCAACGAGGTCCACCAATTCACCACACTCTGCGAGAAGTACTCCCTCCTCATCTCACTTTTAAATCCACCGCCTCTCAATCTATACCTGTGACCTCTTGTTCGGGATGGTTTACGTTTAATCGATCAATCCCTTTTAGAATTTTATTGCCTCGGTCAGATCTCCTCTCATCCTTCTAAACTTCAGCATCTTGTGGGACTATTTCACCTCACTGTCAATTTCATGATGCAGCGAACTCAATCCATGTTGTCATTGGCTGAAGGAGGCACTTATGTACCATCCAAACAGGAGATTTTGAAGGCGCAACTTGTCGATGGTAAAACAAATCTGAGATGAAGATAAAGAGCAAAGGAATATGAGGTCAATCGGTTTGAGAAACTAAGTTCACTAGTTGCCCTGGAGTCCAGTGGTTTGTGTTCTGCACTATGCTAGTGAGGTTTGGGTTCAATTCTCTCTCAGGAAAATAATTACTGCTCTGGCAAAACTGTTAGAAATAATCCGATTTACTCTCTGATCGGACGCGGAGCTATTAAATTCAGTCGAGTGATATTTTCAAGTTCACTTCATTGGAAATATCACAAGTGCAAATATTCATGGAAAAACACTGAAAGAGAAGGACAGTAATGGGCTGCAAAAGGCTGCCAATAGAGCTGGTGATATAAGGAAAAATCTGGATGGCAATGGGCAGATTTTGCCATGTACACTGGCACTGAATTATGAAACTTATCCCTCACTCTTCAATGTAAAACCTTTCGAAATATTTCAGTGCGGTTTGAACCGTCGGAAGCGAAAGTGATAACAGTCGTGGAGTATTTGTGGCATGTTGTCATTGGCTGGACACATCATTGGGAGTGAATCAGAACGTGACATTTTGCAGGAGAATCTTGTTTGTGGTGAAAGTGGTCTGGAGTGAAAATTGCAATACCAAAAGGAGCGTGGATGAAGCAAATTGTAAAACACGCTGTAATTTGGTGGTTAGAGTTGGATACTGCTCTTTTGATTGCAGATCAGAAAATGAAGATTTGCTGCTCTCGTCCAAACCGTGAAACCAAATAAGTTATTTCCTGGAAATGCATAGAAATGTCAGTCTCGCCTTGTGCCCTGTCCTTTCTGAAGTAAAGACCCAGAGCAAATTCAGCAGACAGTTTTGTTGTTATTTCTGGAAGGAGATTGGGAACCAGACGAGTTTGAGGACAGTTTAAATGTTGCCGACCCTTAAATGCAGCTCATTGTTTTTCTGACTGGAGATGATTTCTGTTTGTTACACATTTCAGGATGACCAGATTCAATGAAAAATTAGGTTGGAGATTTCTGCTGGCCATTCCCATCTCCATTCCTTCTAAATTATTTCACTAACTATATCAGTAAATTACATGATTACAACGTCTGTACGCGAGGCCGAGCGGTCTAAGGTTCCAATCACAGCGGAGACCTGGGCTTAAATCCCACCGCTGCCAGAATTAACTTGGGTTTTGGTCCTTCCATCTAAAGTCTGACAGCTCATCTTGAATGAAAGAGTGTGAGCGGTGTCGTTTCTGGCAGGAAGAACGAGGCGAGACAGTCCCAGCCGTTAGGGGAAAGGAACGTGTGCGGGAGGAATGGATTTTTCCTTTAAAGAGCACACAAAGAAACATAGGCTGAATGACTGTCTGCCAGTATAAAGAAAAGATTGAAAACCGGCCCACTGATGCTTTGGGATTTTCCAACTGAAGTTCAAATCCTTTCCTGTCCGCTTCCCATCAATCCTCAATCTCACCGGATAGGTACATAATTATCCTGGCGTAACCGTGAAACCATTCTCTTTTAATTTCATTTACTTATGTTCTCATCAGATGTGACTTGACATGTTTAATTAGAACACAAATGATTTTTCAACCAATTATAATAGCTATTGCTGTTATCTGTAACATGAAATCGATAGTGAGGTGAAATTGCCCCACAAACTGTTCATGTGTAACTTCCAATTTTCAGGACCCATCAATCTCACCTCTGTTGATCCTGTGAAATTCACAAGGTAACATGCAACAAATATTTATCGCTGAAAGTAACTGGCACACATCAATTTCTGCCGCTTTCATCTGTAATTTGTTTCTGAAGTGTGACGGTTATTGCATTCACCTTTTCGAAAAGTGCAAGACATTATTATTAAAAATCAATCAACTCTCAGTGTGAGGAAAAGTTGTCTCATTACCGTTTGTTGTTAAATATTAAGGGATTACATTATCTCACAGCCATGTGATATTTGCACTTCTTCAAATTTTGAATGAGATTTTACAAAGTGCCTGCTCACGTGTCAGCCATTTAGGATAGAGGCAATGAGATACTTATTCGATCAAAGGTGTGTGAATCTTTGAAATTCTCGAGCCCAGCGATCTGTGAATCCTCAATGATTAGGATATTGAAGGCTGAGATAGAGTGTATTTTGGAATCTAAGGGAATTAAGGGCTTTCGAGATAGGGTGGGTAATTTATGTTGAGTCTGCGGATCTGCCAACATTTTACTAAGTGGTGGAGGATGCTCAGTTGGACATTTGACTAAACGCTGCTCCATTTATTCTGTTCACTGGCAATGCCAGAGATGACAGCCACCTTTTGCACTGTTAGCGATCATGAGAAATTTAAACTATTTAATTTAAGGAAACGGTATCTGTGGAGGAATGGGATCGAATCCCACCTCTGTCAGTTATGCTGCTGACTTTAAACGTAATTAAAAAGCTTTGCCCGAACATGTGGTCACAAAAATTTAATGCATTGGAATGCATAATTATTCATTGTGACAGAAGGAGCCAGCAGAAGCAATGCAAATGTAAATTGATGTGAGGAGTTCAAGGGCTTGCAAAACCAGTTTAGTTGCTCCTCCAGAAAGCCAGATCTGCTTCCATTTCGAATATCGTCATTTTTCTGCAGTGTGTTGGTTATCACATTCTCCTTATACGTGAAAGGTTTCAGCGTCGAAACCGGGCAGGGACTTTTCAGAATGCTTTTGATTTCAGAATTATTCTCGTTTGTCACTAAACATTAACTGATCTGCTGAGTATTTCCAACATTTTATGATTATAGTGTCAGGAACCACGCCGTAAAAAAAAAGAACACAAGGGGGGGTCCAGGATAAAGAGCAAGAAAGGATGGATTAACTGATACAAGGAATGATAGACAGGGCAACATTGAGCAGGTGATAGTGGAGCCCGGGTGGTTCAGTGTTTGAGAGTCAATGCTTTCAACGCCAGGGCCCGGGACTGATGACAAACGGTTAACTGAACAGCACATTTTGAAGATGGAAATTGCTCAGACCCAGGAAGTGAAAAAATGTGAACACAAGCGGAAATAACGCATTTTGATGCAATTGTTTATAAGACGTTAAAATGTCAGTGTAACAGTGCTTTCATTAATGTTATTTGACTATTTGGTACAGTGGTGATGATCATCTAATTTCCAATGTCTCACATCAGCTTCCTTGGGGGTATAGTGGTATGGCTTCAGTGACATGTAGCAGATTTGACTCTCAGCCATGGAGTGAATAACTTTTTGTTGATTTCTTCATTAAATGAAAACAGGCCTCACAGTGTCTGTGAAGGGTGTAACACGGTTCATCTTTTAGCTGGATGAACTTGCACCAGAGCTGGAAATTTCAGAGTTGAGCTCTGAAGAAGGATACCATGGCATTCATTCTTCAGTTAAAGTAACGGACACACTCTGCCGCTATCAAGTTACATCTTTTAACTCTGCTTCCCATCTCACATTTCCACATCTATCAAACATCACCCACCAGAAAATCCAGCCTGTTCCTCACTTCACTGATAATGAGGCACTCACTCTGCGCTCTTAATGGCAATTGGTTCCATAGCTCAGTGATTAGATGGTTGGTTTTGTAAGCCTGGGCTCGTGAGTTCTCGCTGGAGCTTCAGCTTAAAACACATCTGATCTGTAGGGACAAGGCAGCGAGACTGGCCACACGTCAAGTTTTAATGCACAGGTAAGGGCGGGTTCAATTTTGGAAAGTGAATAGGCATTCACCTTTTCGTAAAAATAGAAAGAGCAGAACATTTTTGAAAAGGTGGGAACGTTGGTGCTGATATTCAAAGAATCCGAGGTGTATTTGTAGATGGAATGCATAAAGCTAGCGTTGAGTTGCAGCAAACATTTAGGAAGGGGAATTACATTTTTGCCTTTGTTGCCAGTAGACTGGAGAACAAGAATGACGAATTGTTGCTGCAGTTGTACAAGGTTTTGCGGGGAACACATGTGGAACATTCTGCGCAGTTTTAGTATCCAATAATTACAAACTATGAGACAAAATGGATGAACAGCAACTGACATAAGTTGAATGTATGATTGCATATGTAGAACTGGAACCCAGCATCACACCAAGTGAATCCGCTGTCTGCTTAAATGTTGCTCAGTGAAAGTTTCAACAATCCTCCACTGTGTAACATACGGGCCCTGAGTCAATAAGCAATATCCACTCGAAAGTAAAAGAGAACGTGCTAATCTGTCTCCCAACTTTCAAACATCTTGTGATTTTCTGTACCATTTACCATGAGGATTCATCAAATAAGTGAATGCAGATGGTAACAATGTGTTCCCCCTTTCGGGAAACTGAATCATATTGATGGACAAAGAGGGACACACGCTGACACCGACAGTGACAAAGGCCCGAGGAATCGCAAACACCCATAAATCAAGGATGTCACCAAATTGGATTCAGTTTTCATCCATTTCCGGCTGGAGGTTTGGTAAATTCTCGTCGATGAACAGAAATGAAGGAATGCGGATTTGAAGCATGAAAAATGGGCCTGAATATTTGGAAGGTTTTGATTTTATTGAACGAATTCTGGAGTACTGAAGAGAATGGAAGCTGAGCATCCCAGTGGGTGCTGTTCAAATCTTCCGCGGAAAACAACAATGGATATCAGATCCATTACCAAAACCACTTGGACAGCACGTCAACGAGTTAATGAGTTAGTGTCACTCATACGAAATCACAGGATAGTTACAGCAACAAAGTGGAACATTCGGCCTGACGGGTTCACCCTGAAATCAGCACGCACCATCGGTTTTTGTTCTTCACACAATGCCAATCACTGAACAGCCAAAGGAGAAGAAACTTGGGGCAGTGGTGGGATGTGAAGACACGGTTGCTTTAGAAACTACAGCTTAAAGCTAGTGCACTCAACGTTTCAGCCACGCTACCACTAGAACACATAATGGGTTAGGAATAGAACTTCTAACCCATCGACTCTCTCATAATATCTCCGAAACACAGACAAGGACTTATTTCCCGTCTGTTTTATATCAGACCTTTCCAGCTCTGATGAAGCATCATCCAGCTGGAAGATTCACTCTGTTTCCCACTCCGTGGATGCTGCCAGATCGAGTTTAACTGAATGAGGAATTCACTTTAAATTTGTCAGTTCACACAGCAACGCAAAATAGTTACTCTCTGGCCAGAGCTTGAACCCAAGCCACAGTGATGAAAGTTCCGAATCCTAACCAATGGATCAACAGGGAAGCAGACAATGACTTCGCCAATCAACTTACCATCATTACTTTAGCTATTGCCTTTCTTCTGGTCCGTCACACACAGACAGATTTCTCATTAAAAATGTTCTGTTTTGTTCCCTATTTGTGACCTACCATCAAGCCCATGCCATGCTCCTGAAAACATTGAGTCTGAAACACTAAACCACCCGGGATCTGCCATCGGCAGCTCAAAGTTGCTTTCTTTGCCATTCCTTGTGTGAGTTCATCATGCCTTGCACTCAATCACAGACCTTCCCCTTTCGTTCTTTAAAATGAATTGGTCGCTTTGCGCCGCAGGACATCTGTCGCGTCGTGGGCACCAACAGAGGGTTCAAAACTGAGCAGAAACATTATCAAAACACGTCCACTATAGTGTGGCAGGCTATGCCATCAAGGAACGATTCAATAGCCCGAATGTGCTTTCTCTGGGGAATGGGGGCTGACATGATCTGATTGTGGCCTGTCAGATGGGTGACAGGATAAATAAGAAAAAAATATTTTCACTCATGAATGGAGGAGGATCAACATCAGAAATTGTTTTTTTGTTCTCGACCTCCACAGGCATTACCAGATCTTCTGAGCATTTGCAGTGTTTTCTGTTGTTGTTATTTCAGATATTCAAGATCTGCAGTATTTCATTTATTTACCTGGAGAATGTTGTGAACATGAAACCCATCACGACAGGGATTGAGATCAGCAGGAAATTCAGTGACAAAAACAAACTCTGTGAAAATAATGCTCACCAGCTGAAAGTGGAAACTGCTTCACTCAGTCATCCTGTTTACATACACAACAGCTCAGTTCCCCAGTGCAACAGGATTCATGTAGTTTCCCCACCTGTTAAAACTCCTGTTTTAAAAGTTCAGATGTCATGATTTGCAGTCAATACATTCTTATTGTCAAGACAGGGTTTCAATATACCGTCTCAGGAGAAAGCACTTGTGCATGAAAACTGACCGACTGCAAAACTCTCCCCTGTAAAGCTCTACCCTCCGGCAAATATCCACCCACTGCAAATCTCTCCTATTCCCAGATTGAACGTCACTGCCCCAATTTATCAGCCCCTATCCCGGACTGAACAATAATGTCACACTTCGCAGATTACACGGTGATATTCATTGACAGTGTCCTTCCCTATCTCACACTGAATCACACGGTAACTCATCACCAGGCCTTGCACTAGTCCAAGTTTCACCAGCGGAACTCCACTTCCCCTGCCCCAAAATACACCACACTGTAAACCTTCACCAGTCAATGCCAAACTGTCCCAATTCATTGGTTAATGCTCTAGAATCAATCACATTACTCCAACTGTCTGTTCCATTTCACAATGTGAAATACCCCATGGGAAGCTGGCCTGGTTTTATAAACATTGTCCCGTCTCATCAGTCCCTTTCCCAATCTGATCCATAAAATGTTTCACCTGATATCTCGCTGTCCCCGATTTAACCAGCCTGTCTCACAATACGACACATTTTTCTAGACAGAACCACACTGTCCCATCTCACCAATCCCATCCTGACACCGAAACCTACTATCCAACCTCACATATTTCTGTCAATTATAGACCCACATTTTGCCACCTCGTCGCTCCCCGAACTAGATTATAACACACAGCCCCTTGAATTGTCTCGGCCCTTGACTCAATTAGACTTGCTCACATCATCGGTCCCTCGCCCTGAATGCACCACACTGAATCACCTTAGTAGCCCCTGTTCCGAGATAAAGTAAGCATTCCAATTTCAACAGTCCTGTCCCAGGCCAATAAATACTGACCCAAACCAAATGTCCCTTCCCCAGGCAAAATTGCAATACCGCATCTAACACTTCTTTATCCCATGGTTAACCAGAGGGCCCCATTCCAAAGTTCTCTGTCCGAAACCTAGTTGCAGTAACCCACCTAACCACCCTCTTTACAGGACTGACCCACAATGAGCCCTAATTAGACCTTTCCTCCGAGTATAACTGACTGTCACACTTCACTCTGCCCAATCCATCAAAGCCCAAAGTTGCATTTAGCAGCTTGAGCCACAATTCTTCCAGTATTTCCTTCAGTTCGTGACGGAAACCTAGTTCTGCAGATCACCAGCCGCTGTCCCTGAATGAAAAATGCTGTGGTATCTCAATGATGTCCGGCCCAATCTGAACAGTCACAATTCAGCATTTCCTTCCTTAGGATGAACATCATCAAGGTCACCCGAAACAAAATATTACAAACGCTGCCGAATTCACCGATGCTTTCAGAAGGCTCATCCACAGTTAAGCGTGGGATGAAATGGCTTTTGCGGACAGAAGGATGAATGAAGTAAATGCATGGGGTGGAGAACGTGTCTGGATATCGGGACGGAGAATTGATCACTGCAGAGATAGAATAGAACCAGAGGCCAGAAAGGGAGAGAGAGGCCTTGATGAAGGTGTGGACGTGTTGGTCAATGTCGTAATGTCCGTCCCCAAAGAATATTATCCACAATTTGGATTATTTTTTGACAGCTGAACCTTCACAACCAACGCACTGCATACTGTAGATATAATGTTTGGATGAGAACATTGAAAGTGCAATATAAATATTTTCTTAACAAATTGATTAAGACTTCAAACAGAGTGATCATATGATCAATAAATCTCAGATGGCTCAGGAAGTTTTCAATAATTGTGTTAACACTTATGGAGCAGTGTTATTCTTCAATCTCCGCCCGGCTTGTAAGAACTGAACAGATCAAAAACATATAGAGGGATTATATGACAGGAATTATCTAAAGAATTCAATGTTCATAATCATAAATTTCCACCTATCTGGGGGAGGTGGCTAGTCCATAGATATAGGAGAGAATTAGGCCACTCGGCCCATCGATCTGCTCCACCATTGAATCATGACTGATTTTTTTCTCATCCCCATTCTCCTGCCTTTTCCCCATAACCCCTGATCCCCTTATGAATCAAAAATCTATCTATCTCTGTCTTAAAGATACTCAATCACCTGGCCTCCACAGCCTTCTGCGGCAAAGAGTTCCACAGATTCACCACTCTCTGGCTGCCAAAATTCCTCCTCATCTTTGTTTAAAAGGATTGTCCCTTGAGCCTGAGGTTGTCCCCACTGTGGGTCACAGGGATCTGCAGAACTGTCACTGAACAAAATAATTATTCAATCATTGTTCCAACTGTCCGCCCATTCCAGCCACTAGTCTTTGCAGTTCTGAAGCTCTGTGTTGATTCTCCTCACATTTTACAATGCTTCATTGACTGATGTCACTTGTAAGCATTGATTCGTTTTTATTTATACGAGATAGATTGATTGAATTGATAAAATGACATTATGTTATTGTGGAATTTTGAACCGAGGGACATAGCGTATTAGGAGAAATGATAGGCTACTCGGCTCTTCGAGCCTGCTCCACCATTCAATAAGGCCGCAGCTGATTTGATAATATCTTGGATGCCACATCCCTCCCTGCCTTACATAACCTTTCACTACTTTTTAATCAATGAACTATGGAGCTCAGCATTAAAAAAAAACTAAGACTCTGCTTCCAATGCCTTCTGAGGAAGAGTTGCAAAGACTCACGAATTTCTGAGAAAAATAATAATTTCTCATTTCTGTCTTACATGAACGAGTACTCATTATGTAACTGCAATCTTTAGTTCTATATGCTCCTACAAACGGAAACATTGGCTGCACATCACTATTAAGAACTCTCAGAATCTTAAAAGTTTCAATCAAGTTGCCTCTTCCTCTTTTAAACTCCGGTGGATGCAAGCCTAAACTGTGCAATATCTTGTTGTAACACGACCCATCCATTCCTGGCATTAACCCAGGTTTCATCACTGTCCAGCAAAACTGATGTAGCGTTAAGAATGTATTAGGATTGCGATAACGGTTAAACAAGTTGCTGACGTTTGTTTACTCGGAAGACAAGCAGGCTTGACTGATATTTAGCATTGATGCCTCATTGAGCCAGGGACCCGGTTTCGATTCCTGGCTTGGGTCACTGTCTGTGCAGAGTCTGCAGGTTCACCCCATGTCAGGGTTGTTTTCCTCTGGATGCTCCGGTTTCCTCCCACAGTCCGAAAGACGTGCTGGTTAGGTGCATTGGCCATGCTAAACTCTCCCACACTGTTCCCGAACAGGCGTCACAATGTGGTGTCTCTGGGATTTTCACAGTAACTTCGTTGCAGTGTTAATGTAAGCCGACTTGTGACGAATCAATAAACGTTAAATAATAAACGGGTCGACAGTGGAGAGTCAAATGATACCCACTTAAATCTGCTGTCGAAAATATCTCTGGATCGATAGAATTGCTTCCACACTCACTGAAAGGAGAAATGTATGGTTTAGAAGATTTGATGCTGAGTCTGGTATACATGGCACTTTCCCATTGATCACCAATAATACAAAGAATATTGAGATGTGTTTGCAAAGCAGGTTGGAGAGGTGACTTAGTTTACTTTCGAAGAAGTCTCCTGAAAACAATGATGAATGTGAGGTTCAGTGCCTTGATTTCGAGGGTTTATGTCTCGAGTTTGCTGAATAGCAGCAGTGTAATATTTGCAATCATCCTGCTTCTGGCATGTCTCATGTATCAACTGATAGATCAAGATTATTTCCACAATCTCTAGTAAATTCACACTTATACACGGAATGAAATTTTGAAATTGTAGACTGACATTTATCAACAAGGATAATAGTTCTGATTTTATTTCACTTCAGATCAGTAACTGTGCGATTCAATATTCTTCATTTCAAAAGATTGTTCAGATTCATATGGCATTGGCGCAATCGTCCAACATGAGTGCAAAGCATTTTCAATAAACATGCATTTCGCAAGAAATGCTGAATTATCTCGTGTATTCAGCGATTGTGATTAATTTCAGTCAGCACATAGTTTAATTGTTTCGCTGGGGACATTCCTCACTCTATAAATAGAGAATGATTTCATTGTGTGTTGTAATATTTCAGTGAACGCAGTTACCAGTAGAAAGAGCGATCATTGAATCTCAAAGGCACTCTCACCATGTTATGGATTATTCCACTTGATCTTCGTATTCATTGGGTACTTTACGATATCCAAAAAATTTACTATCCACTCCTCGCTGCCGTTGGTGTCACTGGTGAGTTATTTCACTGCATTTATCACCCGGTCCATGAGATGCAGTTATGGACAGCATTCCGTTTAACCTTAATAGCCTGTATCTGCTAATGCCCTGGGAGCATTTCATATAATATTTGATCTCTAGCAGGCTCAATGGTCGCAGCTCCACAAATAGTTTGAAACAGCCAACATACATGGCTGCAGTTATTTTGCTTTAGATTTGAATAAATGTGGAGATAATCATTGAAAATATATTCAACCTTCAGTTCCCTTTCATGGGAAGACGCAGATTGCTTTCCAGACTGAATCACAGTAGGAACCAGGAAAATGTATAGTAAGAGGCTTTTGAACCTTGCTGTATGTTGTTAATGTTGCTGATCCGTGAAAAGTAGCGCTGGCAGATATACCGCAAATAAACTCAGATATATGCAGCAATTTCCAATGCAATTCACATTTTCCTGCTCTGCTTCCTCATTATGGAATCTATATAGCAAGATAGAACTGGAACTAAAACACTGTTCCAGTGAAATTATTATTTCATTTCCCGATTATTGCTGAAAGAGACGTTTTACCTTTTTTTTCGACTTACGCATTGTAAGAGACCTTTAAAGAAATGGCCAACTCTAACACGAGAACAATATTTCAGGTTATTTGAGGGGATAGAGTTGATTGGTTGGCAAGTAGATTCTGATGGGCGGAAATTTAAACTGATGAAGGTTTTTGCAGGAGCTGAGCCTGGAATGATCCTCTGGCAACACCATCTATTCGGGCCTCAATTGTGTCCCTACCTCACACAAATGAGTTGCTATATTCTTAATTTCAATGAATGACGATTCATTCGACCACCATGTCAGTCAATGTTTTTGACTCCTTGAGTGGTACATTTGTGAACAAGCTGACAATATTGATCGATGCATGAACACAGAATTGCTATCGATATGCAGATGCTATGAGCTGTTGGAAATGTTGATGGATCCTTCAGTGTGTTTGTGGGAAACTTGCTCAGATCTGTTTGTAGTTCCTCGCAAAACCATTTGGTCAATTCGTGTTGTGCTCTATCAATCATAATAAAGATGGTCTGGAACAGCACAGTACTTCTGCGAGTGTTCAGCAGTCCATACATCCAAAGACTCAATGGGGTGAGGACAAATCATATCCCACAAACGAACAGACATTTTGTTCCTTGTTCCTTTTATCACTTGATTTCGAGCAGGGCTCTCCGTTTATGCAAAGTGGCAGTTCAATGGATATTTGGATCCATCTTCGTGCATGCAGTCAGTTTTCTTCATATTGTCACCATTGTTCGGGATGATTATTTCAGTTGCTTTGCCGGGATTAAAGATATTGAAGTCTGGAGGAAAGCAAGAAATGATGTACCAAGTGATGTAGAGGAAAAGATTGCAAAGATGATTCTGGATCGGAGCGAAAGTAACAGGTTGTTGTACTGGGGGACTTTAACTTTACAAATATTGACTGGAAAAGCTATTGTTCGAATACTTTAGAGGGGTCGGTTTTTGTCCAATGTGTGCAGGAAGGCTTCCTGACGCAGTATGTAGATAGACCAATAAGAGGCGAGGCCACATTGGATTTGGTACTGGGTAATGAACCAGGCCAGGTGTTAGATTTGGAGGTAAGTGAGCACTTTGGTGACAGTAAACACAATTCGATTACGTTTACCTTAGCAATGGAAAAGGAAAGGGCAAGAGTTAGAGCAGGAGGAAAGGAAATTGTGATGCGATGAGGCGAGATTTAGCTGGCATAGGTTGGGGAAGGAAACTGCAGGGGATGGGCACAATTGTCATGTGGCACTTGTTCAAGGAACAGCTACTACACGTCCTTGATAAATATGTCCCTGTAAGGCAGGGAGGAAGCAGACGTGTGAGGGAACCGTGGTTTCCTAAGGTGGTTGAATCTCTTGTGAAGCGGAAGAAGGAGACTTATGTTCAGATGAGACGTGAAGGCTCAGTTAGGGCACTTGAGAGTTACAGGTTAGCCAGGAAGGACCTACAGGAAGAGTTAGGAAGAGCCAGGAGGGGACATGAGAAGTCCTTGGCAGGTAGGATCAAGGAAAACCCTAAAGCTTTCTATAGGTATGTCAGGAGTAAAAGAATGACGAGGGTAAGATTAGGGCCAGTCAAGGACAGTAGTGGGAAGTTGTGCGTGGAGTCTGAAGAGATAGGAGAGGCACTAAATGAATATTTTTCGTCGGTATTCACACTGGAGAGGGACAGTGTTGTCGAGGGGAGTACTGAGATGCAGGCTGTTGGACTGATGGGATTGATGTTCATAAGGAGGAGGTGTTAGCAATTCTGGAAAGGGTAAAAATAGATAAGTCCCCTGGGCCGGATAAGATTTATTCTCGGATTCTCTGTGATGCTAGAAAGGAGATTGCAGAGCCTTTGGCTTTGATCTTTGCATCATCGTTGTCTCCAGGAACAGTTCCAGAAGACTGGAGGATACCAAATGTTGTCCCCTTGTTCAAGAAGGGGAGTAGGGACAACCCTGGTAATTATAGACCGGTGAGCCTTACTTCTGTTGTGGGGAAAGTATTGGAAAGGATTACAAGAGAAAGGATTTATAATGACCTGGAAAGGAATAATTTGATTTTGGTTTTGTGAAAGGTAGGTCGTGCCTCACAAACCTTGTTCAGTTCTTTGAGAAGGTGACCAAAGAGGTAGATGACGGTAAAGCGGTTGATGTGGTGTATATGGATTTCAGCAAAGCGTTTGAGAAGGTTCCCCACGTTAAGCTATTGCAGAAACTACGGACACATGGGATTGAGGGTGATTTAGTGGTTTGGATCCGGAATTGGCTTGCTGTAAGAAAACAGAGGGTGGTGGTTGATGGGAAATTTTCATCCTGGAGTTCAGTTACTCGTGGTGTACCGCAAGAATCTGTTTTGGGGCCACTGCTGTTTGTCATTTTTATTAATGACCTGGATGAGGGCGTTGAAGGATGGATTAGTAAATTTGCGGATGACACTAAAGTCGGTGGAGTTGTAGACAGTGCGGAGGGAAGTGGCAAGGTACAGAGGGGCATAGATAAGCTGCAGGGCTGGGCTGAGAGGTGGCAAATGGAGTTTAATGCGGAAAAGTGTGAGGTGATTCACTTTGGAAGAAGTAACAGGAATACAGAGTACTGGGATAATGGTAAGATACTTGGTAGTGTGGATGAACAGAGAGATCTGGGTGTCCATGTGCATAGATCCCTGAAAGTTGGCACCCAGGTTGATAGGGTTGTTAAGAAGGTGTATGGTGTGTTAGCTTTTATTGGTAGAGGGATTGAGTTTCGGAGCCAGGAGGTCATGCTGCAACTGTACAAAACTTTGGTGCAGCCGCATTTGGAGTATTGCATACAGTTCTGGTTGCCATATTGTAGGAAAGATGTGGAAGTGTTGGAAAGGGTGCAGAGGAGATTTACCAGGATGTTGCCTGGTATGGAGGGAAAATCGTATGAAGAAAGGCTGAGGGGCTTGAGGTTGTTTTCGTTAGAGAGAAGAAGGTTAAAAGGTGACTTAATAGAGGCATACAAGATGATCAGAGGGTTAGATAGGGTGGATAGTGAGAGCCTTTTTCCTCGGATGGTGTTGGCTAGCAAGAGAGGACATAGCCTTAAATTGAGGGGTGAGAGAAATAGGACAGATGTCAGAGGTAGGTTCTTTACTCAGAGAGTAGTAAGGGCGTGGAATCCATTGCCTGCAGCAGCAGTGGACTCGTCAACATTAAGAGCATTCAAATGGTTATTGGATAAACATATGGATGGAACATAGAACATAGAACAGTACAGCACAGAACAGGCCCTTCGGCCCACGATGTTGTGCCGAGCTTTATCTGAAACCAAGATCAAGCTATCCCACTCCCTATCATCCTGGTGTGCTCCATGTGCCTATCCAATAACCGCTTAAATGTTCCTAAAGTGTCTGACTCCACTATCACTGCAGGCAGTCCATTCCACACCCCAACCACTCTCTGCGTAAAACACCTACCTCTGATATCCTTCCTATATCTCCCACCATGAACCGTATAGTTATGCCCCCTTGTAATAGCTCCATCCACCCGAGGAAATAGTCTTTGAACGTTCACTCTATCTATCCCCTTCATCATTTTATAAACCTCTATTAAGTCTCCCCTCAGCCTCCTCCGCTCCAGAGAGAACAGCCCTAGCTCCCTCAACCTTTCCTCATAAGACCTACCCTCCAAACCTGGCAGCATCCTGGTAAATCTCCTCTGCACTCTTTCCAGCGCTTCCACATCCTTCTTATAGTGAGGTGACCAGAACTGCACACAATATTCCAAATGTGGCCTCACCAAGGTCCTGTACAGTTGCAGCATAACCCCACGGCTCTTAAACTCCAACCCCCTGTTAATAAAAGCTAACACACTATAGGCCTTCTTCACTGCTCTATCCACTTGAGTGGCAAATTATATTGGAAGCGTGTAGATTAGAAAGGGTTTAGGTTGGTTCCACTGGTCGGCGCAACATCGAGGGCCGAAGAGCCTGTACTGCGCTGTAATGTTCTATGTTCTATGTTCTAACAAAACTGGTCTGGTCTGCCAGCATCTGTTGAGAAAGAATAGAGGAAACGTTTTGACTCTGGGTTATCCTTCTTCTAGGCTGTTCCCATGATAACAACATCAATGCGGACCTTCATGGTGTTGCTACCTCTCAAAAATAAGTTGCTAAATTCATAATTTGATTTGTGAATTATTGAAGTCTGGGTAAAGCTTCAGGCCTATTCGCTTCTCACCATTCACACTGCATGTGAAAATCGCCTGGCAATTTTCTGACTCACCTTGATTACCCGATTCGTATTATTTTAAATGTCCAGTTGAGAAAGAACAAATTTAATTTATATTTCTAATTATCTCTTGTTCCTCTGCCATGCCAACAATAATTTAATGAGCTCAGAAATATATTTTTAACAATATATGGTTCGACTATCTGCAAATTCCACACTTATTTGGGAGCAGAGAGGAATGTGATTACTCAGGTCGAGGGCATAACTGAGTAACGGGAGGACTGTGTTAATGCAGCAACTCACCAGGCGATGGTTTTGGCTTGTCTTGTCCACCGTCTGTGTAGGAATAAATGGACTGAAAGAGCTTAAGCGAACAATGTAACATGTCAGGACAATGCAAAGCGAATATGGAGATGTGATCGATTGCATTATTCTGATCTCGCATTTATGGCTGTTGAGATGTATTGTGATTCCACATTAGCTGTGGATTAGAAGTAGTGATCAAAGTTTGAACTGTTACTAGGCCTGTAAACAATACACTGTGTTCATACGAGATAATCGGTCTGATTTACCCATGAGTTCACAGGGCATCCGAAATTCAATAGATATCCTACTGCTGATTGGATAGTGCATTTAGATGTCCCGTTATGTTTATGACGTTCCAACAAGTGATGTCTGTAAACTCTGAGAATCAAAGTAATGTTCTTATCAAATGTACCATCTCAGTGCTAAACAATGAATCAAAATATAATTCAAGCTATGTCCTCTCAGGGTGAATTTAATGTGGAAATTTCTGCTCGCGCTGTTTCAAATGAGACAGATTTGAAACGGTATTATAAGTCTGTGAAATATGATACTGTTTTATTTAATGATCGTTCGTAACGCCATTTCTGTGTCGCTCTTTAATGCAAAAGTTCTATTTTTGCATTATCTTCTAACGGCTGTATAATATTTGAGATGTAATATCGGCTTCTCTCAATGTCCCACAGATACAATTTTCCATTTATCCTTAATACATGTTGATGGTTGACTTTATGTCAGGTTTCATCACTTACATTTCACAGCAACTTAACAGGTAGCCTTAAGGAGCGACTTGATCTGCTGTGCAGGTCGACAGCTCTCAAACTGGCCAATTGTCAGGGTCAACAACTTTCCCTGTTCCCAATTCGTTCAAATTCGTCTAAGCATCATGCGAAGGGAAATGGGTTAGCTGTACAACGTTCGCTATGATGGCTCAGGTCTCAGGAGGAATAGTTTATTTAAGTTTTAAGTTTATTTATTCGTGTCACAAGTGGAATTATATTAACATTACAATGAAGTTACTGTGAAAATCCCCTAGTCACAACATTCCGGCGCCTGTTTGTGTACACTGAGGGAGAAGTTAGCATGGCCAATGCACCGAATCAACATGTCTTTCGGATCGTGGGAGGAAACACTGAAATGTGAGCGTATTGGTGCGTGGCAGTGAGGCTGTATGAAATCTGATGCTGGAAGTGAAACCACTTCCCACCACAAAAATACACACAACTCTCTCTCATACACAACCCCACTCTATTCCTCTAACATGATACGTATATATATATATCTCCCACGCAATCACTCTCTCTCACAAACAATCTCTCACACACGCACAATTCTTAAAAACAATCTGGCACATACTCTCGCGTTCACGCACAACGTCTCCCACAAATGCACAATCAATCTCCAGATTGGGGGAGTCTATTGGCAGGCAAATTGACGTCTGGTAAGTGGAAGTCTTTAAAGAGTGTGTGAACAAATGTTCAGGGTAAACACATTCCTTTTAGGGTGAAGAGCAAGGCTGGTAGAAATAGGGAATCCTGGATGACTTGGGATACTGAGGCCCTGGTCAAGAAGCAAAACGCATAGGCAACTGGGGTCAACTGGATCCCTTGAATTGTATAGAGGGTGTTGGGGTAAACTGAAGAGAGAAATCAGGAGAATAAAAAAGGGACACGAGATTGCTTTGGCAGATAACGTCAAGGGGAATCCAAGGAGCTTCTACAAACACACAACGTGCAAAAGAATGACTGAGGAGATAATAGGGCCTCTTAAGGATAAACAAGGTCATCTATGTGCGGATCCACAAGAGATGGGTGAGATCCTAAATGAATATTTCTCATCAGTATTTGCTGCTGAGAAAGGCATGGATGTCAGGAAACTTGGGGAAATAAATAGGATGTCTTGCGGAGTGCACATATTATAGAGAAGGAGGCAGTGTAGTCGATGATGTCGATATGGATTTTAACAAGGCAATTGGCAGGGTACCGCATGGTAGGTTGTTGCATAAAATTTAATCTCAATGGATGCAGGGTGAGGTAGCCAATTGGATACAAAACGAACTCGAAGACAGAAGGCAGTGGGTGATTGTACAAGATTGCTTTTCAAACTGGACGCCTGTGACCAGCGCTGTGCCTCCTGGATCTGTGATGGGTCCACTGGCATATGTCATTTATATTAATGATTTGGATGAGAATTTAGAACGCCTGGTTAGTACGTTTGCAGAAGGCAGTAAAATTGGTAGCACAGTTGACAATCTTAAGGTTATTTAGGATTGCCACGTGCTCTTGAACAGTTGGGCCAATGGGATGATGAATGGCAGATTGAATTTAATTTAGATAAATATGAGGTGATGCATTTTCGCAGATCGAACCTGAGCAGCATGTACCCAGAAAATTGAAGGGCGTTGAGAGAGTTACAGAACAAATATATCTCATGCCATATATCTCCTCGAAAGTGGAGTCACAGGTGGACAGAGTGATGAAGAAGGCACTCGACATGCTTGGTTTCGTTGGTCAGAAAATTGAATGCAGAAGTTGGGACGTCTCATTGAAGTTGCACGAAACATTGGTAACGCCGCACATGTAATATGATGTCCAATTATAGTCACCCTATTATACAAAAAATACTATTAAGTTGGAAAGAATGCGAAGAAAATATAGTCTGTTCCTACCGGGAACTGATGGTTTGAGTTATTAACAGAGGGTGGATAGACTTTCCTTCCCTGGAGCAGTGGAGTCTTATATCAAAGCATCCCTACAGTGCAGGAGGAGGCCATTTTGCCCATCGAGTCTGTACCCAACACAATCCTACCCAGCCCCTATCCCCGTGACCCCAAGCATTCACAATGCTAGTCCCCCTGACGCTACGTGGCAATTTACTATGTCCAATCAACCTAACCTGCACATCTTTGAACTGTGTGAGGAAACCTGAGCAACCAGAGGAAACACACACAGGCACAGGGAGAATGTGCAAATTCCACACAGACACAAGCTGGCAATCCAACCCAGGTCCATGGCGCTATGAGGCAGCAATGCCAACCACTGTGCCACTGTGCCGCCCAGGGGTGATCTAATAGAAGTCTCTAAAATAATGAGGGGCATAGATGGTGTCGATAGTGAACATCTTTTCCCAAATGTAGGGGAGTCTGAAAGGAGAGGGCATAACATTACGATGAGAGGGGAGAGATACAAAAGGGTCCAGAGGATCGATTTTTCTCATAGAGGGCGGTGAGTGTCTGGAACGAACTGCCAGAGGGAGTTGTAGAGGCGGGTACAATTTTGTTTTTGAAAAACCATTTAGAAAGTTACCTGGGTCAGAGTGGTGTCGAGGTATATGGGCCAAATGCGGGCAGTTGGTACCAGGTTAATGGTAAAAACTGGGCAGCGTGGACAAATTCGGCCAAATAGCCGTGCTGCAAAACACTTTGACTCTATTACTCTATGACATACACACAGGCACACACGGAAGCACGCGCGCGCGCACACACACACACACACGCACACACACACACAGACACAAATACACACACACACACACACAGACACACACATACATATATAGACACACACACACACATGGACAAACTCGCAAGAATAGTCAGGCTCTATTGCAGCTCCGTCACGTAATCCACCCACTATGAAAGCACCGTTAGCTGCTCCAGTAACCTCCGACCCCCGCCCTCCGCACCTGCCCCGAAGAGCCCCCCATTCTTCTCCAGACACCAAGCAGCCAGCTACTCCCCCCACCCCCCATCCCCGACTGTCAGTTTGACACTTCCCGTCGAAGTGACAAAGCCCAGCTTCGCGATTCACAAGCAAGTCCAAAGCAACTGATCCAAGATGAATAAATGGACAGTTTTTAGCACAGACACAGCAGTGCCTCGCACCAGAAACACGTTTGTGTAGCATTTCAGCCAAAAATATTATATCTCCCAAAGGGAAATTCTGCACAAGGCAGCAAATAGATTACATCTGTTGGTCAATTGTATTTCTTGTTACATTAATGTGGTGTTTTATTCCTTTAACCTCTGTCTCCAGCTGAAAGAAAGGTTACAGGTGAAGTCATTCTGTTCTGAGGCTGGACTCTGTAAGAAAAAGCAACAAATGTTCCACAGGACCCTGATAGATCGCTGCCCCTGTTCTCAGTCTGAAATATGAATTAATTGTGCCTCTCTTCCTTCCAGTGAACTTACTGACGATTCTTATCCTATCACGAGGAAGGTGTGGGCTTTCCAAATGTGTCACACGTTACTTAATTTCCATGTCAACGGCAGATCTACTGGTCGTTATAATGGATCTCATATTGAGACAAATTCCTATCCGTTTTCTTCATCAATTTCTGTTCATGGCTCACATGAGAGTGTGTAATATCCATGCTGTCCTACTTTACGCAATCACTGATTGTTCTGTCTGGTTCACTGTCGCTTTCACCTTTGATCGTTTCGTGGCCATTGCTTGTCAGAAACTGAAAATAAAACACTGCACCGAGAAAACGGCAGCTGTGGTTCTCGGAACAGTGAGTGTGGTGTTCAGTGTAAAGAACACTTTCTGGTACTTCATGTGTGGGGATACATATTATTTCACAAATAATCCTTGGTTTTGTTATGTACATTCTGATGTTAGAGCATCAGGAGTGTGGGCAGCAGTTGAAACTGTACACTATATTTTAACTCCATTTGTTCCATTCTTGTTGATTCTGCTGCTCAATGTTATAACCGTTAAACACATTTCAGTGTCGAGCAAAGTCCGCAGGAGACTTCGGAGCCACAAGAGTGGGGTAAGTCAAAGTGACCCAGAGATAGAAAAGAGAAGGAAATCCATTATCTTACTGTTTGCAATATCGGGAAATTTCATCTTGTTATGGTCAGTGTTCCTCATCTATTCGTTTTGTAACCGATTGGAGCATATCAGATTAATTAGTACAATTTTGCCCCAATTTGTGCAGGAACTGGGATTTATGCTGCAACTCCTGAGTTGCTGCACCAACACATGCATTTATGCCGTGACCCAGGCACAATTCAGAGAGGATCTGAAGAATGTGGTGAAACTTCCATTTACTGGAATTGTGCAGTTCATTAAAACAGTGATCTGGTAGTCAGTCATTATAACTCGCTTAACTGAATAAAACCATCTCGCAGTGGGGTCACTTTTCCATTCATCAACCAGATTAAGCGATGGAGACGGATTTAAAATTTGAAAAAGAATGTCCAAACATTTTAATCTGGATTTCAGTCAGGTAGATCCTCGCATTCAGCACGGACTGGACACATTGATTTCTAGAATCGATTCCCCTCTTCGTTTGGAAGGGGGACACTGGATGCAGCATTTTACTTCAGCTCCAACCTAATCTCCATGCTCCAAAAGAAAGAGAACTCTGTTTTGGCCTCAGTCCCATCAACGCTTCATCATCCAGCCCAACTCCTCCCCCAAACAACTACCATCCAAACAATACCACAAACCCCAACATCCACACAAAATCCTCGCTATTCACCATGCACCCCAACTCATCCCCTAAACTCCTCCAATCCAACCCAACCTCACACCTCCTACCTTCCACTCGAGCTCCCCACCCTTCACCATCCACCCCAACTCCTGCCAAAAACTCATACCATCCAACCCATCCAGACACCATCCACCATTCATGCCATATCCACGCCCTCCTCCATCGACCCCAACTCTCCACCCTTCACCACCCAGCCCAACTCATCCCCCAAACGCCCACCATCCAACGCATCCCCACGGCCTCCTACCATTCACTCCAACTCCCCACCCTTCTCTATCACCCCCCACTCCTCCACTCAACAGCCTTCATCCAACCCAATCGCACAAATCCAACCTTGCACTCCAACTCCACACCCTCCACACTACCCAGTCCACCTCTCTACCCTTCACTTTCCACCTCAGCTCCTCCACTCAAAAGCCACAATCCAACCCAACGCACACCTCACGCCATCTACTCCAACTCGACACTCTCCACCATCCACACCAACTCTTACACCAAACTCACACCATCAAACACAACCCCACACCTTCCACCATCCACTCCAAATCCTCACCATTCACCATCCACACCAACTCCTCCACCAAGCCCCCATCATCCAACCTAACCCCACACCTTCAACCATCCCCTCCACCTCCACATCCTTCACCATTCACCCGAACCCGTCACCAAACTAGTACCATCCAACCCAACCACACACCATCCACTCCAACTCCCCACAATTCACCATCCACCCCAATTCATCCCCCAAACTCCCAACATCCAACCGGACCCCACACCTCCCAACATCCAATCCACATTCCCACACTTCACCATTCATCACAACTGCTCCCGCAAACCCCCACCATCCAACCCAACCCCACAACTCCCATCATTCACTCGAACTCCCCATCCATCACGATCCACTCCAACTCCTCCATGAAACTCCCACCATCCAAGACAACCCCGCAAGTCCCACCATGCATTCCATCTTCCCACCCTTCACTATCCACCTTAACACCTCCCGGAATCACCCACCATTCAAACCCAAATCACACCTCCACCATCCGCTCCAACTCCCCAACATTCACCATCCTCTCCAACTCCTCCCACAAACCCCCACCATCCCACTCAACACCGCCCCTCCCACCATCCACTGCATCTCCCCACCATTCAGGCAACTCCTTCCCCAAACTCCCACCATTCTAATCAACAACAAACCTCCACCATCCACTCCAACATCCCACTCTTTACCATCCACCCAACCCGAACCCTCCACCGCCGCCCCATCCCAACACAGACTCCTGATGACTTTACACTTGGAAAATTTAAGTTGATTATTTCTGCCTCTAATATTATACCGATAAGGTTTTCCAATTGAACGTTTATGTCCGATTATAATTCAGCAAATACGATTTGAAGGCAGGGTTTTCTGAATGGAAATATTGTTCTCTTCTTTTCGACAATGCATTTGGTACAATTTGCTAACAATGCAAAGAAGTGGCCAGTAAATCATTCGAAAACTCCCATGGAATTTCTAGCATTCTACAGTAAATGGCAGAACCCTTCCGTGTATTGGTAGGCATTGGGATGTGGGTGCACAGGTCACTGAAAGTGGCAACGCAGGTGGAGAAGGTAGTCAAGAAGGCATATGGCATGCTTGCCTTCATCGGCCTCAGCATTGAGTTTAACAATTGGCAAGTAATGTTGCAGCTTTATATAACCTTAGTTAGGCCGCAGTTGGAACATAGTGTTGAATTCTGGTCGCCAGTCTGCCAGAAGAATATGGAGTCTTTGGAGAGGGTACAGAAAAGATTTACCAGGATGTTGCCTGGTATGAAGGGCATTAGCTATGAAGAGAGTTGGGAGAAACTTGGTTTGTTCCCACTGGAGCGACGGAGGTTGAGGGGCGACCCGTTAGAAGTCTATAAGATTATGAAAGGCATGGACAGAGTGGGTAGACAGAAGCATTTTTCCCAGTGTGGGAGAGTCGATTACTAGGGGGCATAGGTTTAAGGTGCGAGGGGCAAGATTTAAAGAAGATGTACGAGGCAGATGTTTACACACAGAGGGTGGTGGGTGCCTGGAACTCGCTGCCGGGGAGGTAGTGGAAGTGGATACTGTAGTGGCTTTTAAGGGGAGTCTTGACAAATACATAAATAGAATGGGAAGAGAGGGATATGGTCCCCGGAAAGGTGAGGGGTTTTTGTTAAGTTAGGCAGCATGGTCGGTGCGGGCTTGGAGGGCCTGTTCCTGTGCTGTAATTTTCTTTGTTCTTTTCTTTGTTCTATGTGTCAGAATGAGTTCGGGCACTAAATGTCCTGAGCGTGGAAATTTCAAATAAGCAAACACATTTTTAACATACGCCGACCAGAATCGAGGCAGAACTGGACTGGATTTGAGATGGGACTTCGAACAAAAATGGCTGAAGTGTGGAAATCTGAGGGACAGTTTCATATCTGTACAACTATGATTAATAATATTTACCAAAGTCTTGGTGATAAAAACAGTGAATTCATAAAAGCAACGAGAATGGAATGTAATGAAATCATTACTTGCAAACATTCAATTCCATCAGTAGGAATGCAACTATCAATGAAAGTGATGAATTCACAACCCTCGGACAATATTTCCCTTTGAATTCCACTTTCATAGATATGGATGTCAGTGCTTTCATTTCCCCTAAAAAGTCTCCTCAGATCTGTTTCACTGTCGTACTGTTGAAGTGATACAATATTCCCAACTGTTGGCGACCCACAGCGACTGCATGCGTTTGACGTCATGAGTCTCAGTAACTGCGCTTGGGAACCGGTTGCTGAGGTGTGACTACTGAACAATATTACCAGCATTTCAAGCTTGCAACAGGAGTTCGGCTGGTGCATTCGCCCGTTTTATTAGCAAATACTTTACGGGAACTTTGTTCCTCATTCAGCACGCGGGATACCACATGGAGATTGAAATTGGTGTTCTATCAAACTGTAATTTGTACATCTGGTGCAGTTATCAGACACTAACCCCATTCAGAATGGGAGGGTGTAAACTTTTTTGCACTCCGTAATTCCGCTGCCAGACATTAATCTTACATACTGGAACATGCTAAAAATAAATTTAAATTGCCCAAAACAATTGACCAAATTTCACTCTGATTCTATGAATATTGAAAACACAAACCTATTACGGCATAGAGTTTATTTTTTCTTAATCTTTGCCGTCTTTATACACATTGTGTCCGTGCTTGACGAGAAAAGAAGAGAAAAGGTTACAGTGATACAGCGTAAAGGGGGTTAGTCGCCACACTAATAACCATCTGCAGTAAAAGTGTTAAAAGACGTAGTTCAGCAAAAAAGTCCTGTACACTGCTAGCTGCGGGACAGTACTCAAGGACACAAAACTGGCTGCTAGTTCTCAGGCAGAAACATCATAGATGTCAATCCTCACAGATTGTAAACCAATGTGAAACTGCTTGGAGAACTAAATGATCTAAAGATAACATGGGGAGGGGACATGGTTTACGGCTTGAACACAGAGTCTTTATATTTATAGAGACCGCCCTAACCTGAGAGTATTCAGTAACAGCAGGAATCATTGACATGGATGATATAAGCGAACTATTGTCCTGAGTGGTACTGGGACAGAGTTAGAACGTGACAAAAAGCACATTTATTCTGGAATCACTCGTGATCATAGCCAAGGGTTTGTTTTCCACCTGTTTTATCTCCGATTTTCGAGCTCTGCTGAAAGATCAATTAGTTGGAAGATTAAGTTTGTCTCTCACGCCACAGACGCTGAAAAAGCTTATTGTGATAGTGTACAAACCAGTATGATACAACTGCCCGAAATTCGATTCCAGGCCGCAACGGCGAAAACACTTAATCATAATCACTCGACGACCAAGGTAGCTGACATTCGCTGCTGCAATTAGCTGACTATCATGAGTTTACACACTGCCTCACTTCAGTTCACAAACACAATAGACCTGTTTTTCATGGACAAGTGTCATTGTTAGATACATCCAGACGCGAAGCCGTAGTTCCCTTCTCGCTCCACCGTTGCTGTCAGACCTGCGGCCTTTATCCAGCAGTTTCCTTTTTTGGTTCAGATTTCAGCACTCAGAGTAATGTGTTTTTATCTACATGCTGGAGGCTGTTTGTTTCCTGGCAGAAGCGTCTGGAACGGTTCGCATTCTCCGGATAACGTCAGCCATTTAGGACTGAGGTGAGGAGACATTTCTTCACTCAAAGGCTTGTGAATCTGTGTAACTCCATACGACAGATGTCTATGGACTCTCAGTCGATGGAGATATTTGACGGATGAGATGAAGAGATCTCAAGACTCTGAGAGAATGAAGGGCTATTGGGTCGTGTTGGAAATCGGTACTTAGTCTATAGACCCACCTTGAACTTATTCAGTGGTAGAGGAGGCTCAATGGGACATGTGATCCAATCCTACTCCATTGATTCTGTTGAATGGCAATCCAGATCTGTCAACAAATGTTTATGTCAGTAAGGTTGATCACTGGCCTAAGGCACTTCATGCAAGCTGGCAGCTTTTTGGAGGACGTGGGTTCGTTGTTAAAACTTTTGATTTAATTTAATCTTCATGAAATACTTTCGATCGAACACTTTATTTGGGTTCAGACTTAATGCAATAGAATGTATGGTTGTCTAATTTGACAGGAGGGACCAGCAGAGGCAAGGTTAATATAAATTGATGCGGGAAATTGACGTGGTTGTGGAAAGGGACGGATATTTTCTCCGTGTTTTTGAAAATCTCCCGTGTCCTATCAGGAAGTTATTTCAGCTCCTCTTAATTCATGCCCCGTGCCAGAGAAATCAATTTTGATTCCCTGATTGGAAAAGAACCCGGGCTGCGGCGGTCAAAGCGCTGAAACCTAACCACTGGACTACCAAGGAAGATAGTTGCAAGGATTCCAACCTCATCTATCAACGTCAACAGTTTTTAAAGTATCTAAGACATGTTTGTCGGACAAAATGCCATGTTGAGCTGGAACGCCAACCCTCCTTCAGCTCAGGAGAGCACTGATTATGTCAGCTGCAACATGAAATCGACACTGAGGTGAAATAATTATCGCAGGTTGACGAGGGATCGATTCCCTGTCAGGGAATGATCGTTTTTTGCTCTCGTGCAGCGCTGGAATTAAGAGAAGCTGAAATTACTTCCTTAACGGTACTGGTACTTGTGCCAGTCTAAACAGCAGGGAGAATAACCAGACCCATTCCACAATCCCCTCAATTACCCACAGCAATTCACATTTGCATTGTCCGGCTGGTTTCTCCTGTCAAAATTTCACTGTAATTCACTACATTCAAAGAACAATGTGAGCATCGACCTGTTATAAACCTTACTGCTGTAAATCTGTTGAACAACATCAGCTGATCACAGTTCGGCGTTCGTCACGCTGGAAACTCGTGTGGAAATACAAATAATTTTAAAGCTTAATAGCGTGCATAGGACAGAAAGAAGAGTGTCACTGTGGGTAATTGACACTGTGCTCATTCCTGTAATGAATATCTGGGAGAATCAGGAAGATGAGATTCTGATGGTCAAGTGGTTACAATTCTGAGTTTTCAGGGTCACGGCTTCGATGTACTAAGATTTAATCTTTTTGAGAATCCGTTTAACAAACCTGATCGAAAACAGCTCTGTCAGAATCAGTGGAATGAGCTTTCTCGATTTCTATCCGTATTGGAAACGTCGTATGGGCAAAACGCCAAGAACAAACACAGATGGTGAAGTTGAGCAATAGGCTGCAAAGAGCTGATGGTAAAGATTGTGACACAAGATGAAATCTGTGTGGCAATGGGGTTGGTTTTATTATTTCCACTGACACAGATATCTCCAAGATCTGGATCAAAATTTTGGTCAAATTAAAAGGAAATGTCTCGCTGAATTAAACACTAAACTCTTGTTTTATACAAAACAGAATTACGTTAGATTAGATCCAGCACTCGCTGACACTCTAATATAGTGTCGGCACTGTTTATGCCAGTCTATCTGGCGCAATTGGTCAGCGCATTCGACTATTAACAGATAGGTTGGTGGTTCGACACGAATCCACTAACAGTTTTCTATTTTTCCCCATCAGCACTCATTGTCACAGAGTGCCTGGGACCTTGGGCAAAACGAAAAATATTTCTTAAGTGTTGTCGTCTCTACTGTTATCCGGTGTCACCAACATTATTTATGTAATAAATATTAATTCCATACATAATACATGCATCAATATATTTATTTCAAATATGTCATGAAAGTTAAGAATTAGAATCTAATAAGAGTCATGTCTGTAAGTGCTTTTGTGTCAGTTCTCCGCGGGGTGCTCATCTTGAGACTGGGCCCCGTGTTTTAGATTTCCCGACCAGTGCAAACAATGTCTCCGTATTCAGCAGGATTCAATGAGATATCCTCTCACTTTTTTTTAGCTGCAGGTAATTTCAGCGCAATTTACATCACCTCTCAGCCCAGGTGAACTCTCTCATCCCAGGAGAACGCTCTCAGCCCAGCAGAACTCTCTCATCCCAGAGACTAAATCTGGTGAACCTTTAGTGCACTGTTTCCAGTGCAATGATATTCTTTCTTAAATGTGGATATCAAAATTGCACACACTGTGCCACATGTGCTCCCAGTGAAACCCCATAAAACTGTAGCAAGTTTTTTTCTTATTCTTCTATTCCAATCTGCTTGCATGAAAGACCAAACTTCCATTTGCCTTCCTAATTATCGGCTGCACCTGCACGCTAATGTCCCGCGTTCCTTTTACAAAAGCACCCAAGTCATTTTGAACATCAACACTGATAAATCAGCTCACATTTCCAAACGTGCTTTGCTCTTTCCTCGTTTACGAACAAGAGAACATCTTGTCACTTTCCAACATTACACCCAATCTCCTCCACCCACTGAGCTATGGAGCCAATTGCTGGGTTCAGCACGGAGTTACTGTATCATCATCAGCGGAATGAGGAACAGGCTGGATTTTCAGGTGGGTGATATCTGACGGATGTGGAAATGTCTGAATGGAGAAGGACGAGATAGATGCGACTTGAAAGAGGCAGAATTTGACATGTGTCAGCCCCTTTTGTGATAAATGTCTGCCGTGTGTCTGCCGTGTGATTCTTCTTCAGAGTTCATTGCTGATGTTTCATCTCTGACTTTTCCAGTCTGATACAAGTTCAACCAGCTGAAAGATCAACGTTGTTTCTCCCTGAACAGACACTGTGAGGCGTATTTTGATTTAATGAAGAATTAGATAAGAAGTTATTCACTCCGTGGTGTCGAATCCTGACCATGAGACTTCCAGAATAGATATCAGGGATTTTTAATTCGCTGGTCACCCTCTCTGTTTCTGTTGCGTCATCTCAGATCACTTTCGCTCCAGACCCCACTAATCCCCTGACATACTGAGTCCAGACCCCACTAATCAACAGAGCACCGTTACCCAGGTCTTATCCCGGTACCCTGACATACTGACCCCACTAATCAACAGAGCACATCTACCCAGACCCTATCCTTGTCCCCTGACATACTGACTCCACGAATCAACAGAGCACATTTACCCAGGCCCGATCCTTGTACCCTGACATACTGACCCCACTAATCAACAGAGCACCTTTACCCAGGCCCTATCCCTGTACCCTGACATACTGACCCCACTGGCCAACAGAGCAACTTTCCCCAGACCCGATCCCTGTCCCCTGACATACTGACCTCACTAATGAACAGAGCACCTTTTCTCAGGTCCTATCCCTGTACCCTGACATACTGACAGCACCCATCTGCAGAGTACATGTACGCAGGCCCTATCCCTGTACCCTGACAGACTGACCCCACTAATAAACAGAGCACATTTCCCCAGGCCCTATCCATGTACCCTGGCATACTCACCCCAATAATCAACATAAAACCTTGACCCAGGCCCCATCCCTGTCCCCTGACATACTAACCCCACTAATCAACAGAGCACCTTTCCCCAGGCGCTATCACTGTACCTTCACTTACAGACCCCACTAATCAGAGCAACATTGCCCAGGCCCTATCGCTGTGCCCTGACATACTGACCCTACTAATCACAGAGCACCTGTACCCAGGCCCTATCCCTGTCCCCTAACATACTGACCCCACTAATCAGAGCAACATTCCCCAGGCCCTATCCCTGTCCCGTGACGGACAGACCCCACTCATCAGAACACCTTCACCCAGGCCCAATCCCTGTACCATGCCCTACTGATTCCACTAATCAGAGCAATATTCCCAGGCCCTATCCCTGTCCCCTGACATACTGACACCACCCATCAGCAGAGTATCTTTACGCTGGCCCTATCCCTGTGCCCTGACATCCTGATGCCACTAATAAACAGAGGATCTTTACTCAGGCCCAATCCCTATACCCTGACATAATGACCCCACAAATCAACAGAGCACCTTTCCCCAGGCCCTATCCCTCTACCCTGGCATTCTGACCCCGTTAATCAACAGAGCAACTTTACCCGGGCCCTATCCCTGTATGTACCCTGACATACTAAACACAGTATTCAACAGAGATCCTTACCTCAGGCCCTATCCCTGTCCCCTGACATATTGACCCCACTAATAAACTGAGCAACTTTGCCCAGGCCCTATCGATGTACCCTGACATACAGACACCACTAATCAACAGAGCACCATTACCCAGGCCCGATCCCTGTACCCTGACATAATGACCCCACTAATAAACAGAGCACCTTTACCCAGGCTCTTTCCCTGTACCCTGACATACTGACCCCACTAATCAGGGCATCTTTCCCCAGGCCCTAGTCCTGTACCCTGACATATTGACCCAACTAATCAACAGAGCACTTTTACACAGACCCTATCCCTGTGCCCTGACATACTGACCCCATTAATTAACAGAGCACCTTTACCCAGGCCCTATTCCTGTACCCTGACATACTGACCCAACTAATAAACAGAGCACTTTTACAGAGGCCCTATCCCTGTGCCCTGACATACTGACCCCATTAATCAACAGAGCACCTTTACCCAGGCCCGATCCCTGTACCTTGATGTACTGACCCCACTAATCAGAGCAACATTCCCCAGGCCCTGTACCTGTGCCCTGAGATACTCAACCCACTAATCAATAAAACACCTTTACCCAGGCCCTATCCCTTTACCCTGACAAACTGACCCCACTAATCAACCGAGCCCTTTTACCCAGGCCCTATCCGTGTGCCCTGACATACTGACGCGACTGATCAAAAGAGCACCTTGACCAATGCCCTATCCCTGTCCCCTGACATACAGACACCACCAATCAGCAGAGTATCTTTACACAGGCCCTATCCCTGTACCCTGACATACTGACGCCACTAATAAACAGAGCACCTTTACCCAGGCCCTATCCCTGTACCCTGACAGACCGACCCCACTAATAAACAGAGCACCTTTTCCCAGGCCCTATCCATGTACCCTGACATACTGACCCCACAAATCAACAGAACAACTCTGCGCAGGCCACATTCCTGTCCCCTGACATACAGACTCCACTAATCAACAGAGCACCTTTATCCAGGCCCGATCCTTGTACCCTGACATACTGACCCCACTAATAAACAGAGCACCTTTACCCCGGCCCTATCTCTGTACCCTGACATACTGACCCCTCTAATCAACAGAGCACCTTCACCCAGGCCCGATCCCTGTACCCTGACATACTGACCCCACTTATCAGAGCAACATTCCCCAGGCCCTATCCCTGTGCCCTGACATATGCAACCCACTAGTCAACAGAGCACCTTTACCCAGGCCCTATACCTTTTCCCTGTCATACTGATCCCACGAATCAGAGCAATATTCCCCAGGACCTATCCCTGTACCCTGACATACTGACCCCACTAATCAACAGCGCGCCTTCACCCAGGCTCTATCCGTGTGCCCTGACATACTGACCTCACGAACGAACAGAGCACCTTTTCCCAGGTCCTATCCCTGTCCCCTGACATACTGACTCCACCCACCAGCAGAGTACCTTTACGCAGGCCCTATCTCTGTACCCTTGAATACTGACCCCAATAATCAACAGAGAACCTTTCCCCAGGCCGTATCCCTGTGCTCTCACACACTGACCCCACGAACCAACAGAGCACTTTTACCCAGGCCCTATCCCTGGACCCTGACACACTGACCCCACGAATCAACAGAGCAACTTTACACAGGACCTATCCCTGTACCCTGACAAACTGAGTCTATTAATCAACAGAGCACATTTACCAAGGCCCGATCCGTGAAACCTGACATACTGTCCCCACTAATCAACAGAGCACTTTTGCCCAAACCCTATCCCTGTGTCCTGACATAATGACCCCACTAATCAACAGAGCACCTTTACGCAGGCCCGATCCCTGTAGCCTGACATACTGACCCCACTAATTAACAGAGCACCTTTACCCAGACCCTATCCCTATACCGTGACATACTGACCCCACTAATCAACAGAGTACCTTAACCCAGGCCCTATCCCTGTGTCCTGACAAACCGACCCCACTAATCAGAGCAACATTCCCCAGGCCCGATCCCTGTCCCCTGACATACTGACCTCACTAATCAACAGAGCACCTTTACGCAGGCCCTATCTCTGTACCCTGACATACTGACCCCACTAATCAGAGCAACATTCCCCATGCCCTATCCCTGTACCCTGACACACTGACCCAACTAATCAACAGAGTACCTTCACCCAAGCCCTATCCCTGTACCCTGATATACTGACCCCACTAATCAGAGCAACATTCCCCAGGCCCTATCCCTGTCCCCTGACATAATGACCTCAAGAACCAAAAGAGCACCTTTTCCCATGTCCTATCCCTGTACCCTGACATACTGATCCCACTAATAAACAGAGCATCTTTACTCAGGCCCAATCCCTATACCCTGACATAATGACCCACAAATCAACAGAGCAACTTTCCCCAGGCCCTAACCCTGTACACTGGCATTCTGACCCCATTAATCAACAGAGCGCCTTTACCCGGGCCCTATCCCTGTCCCCTGACATACTGACCCCACAATTCAACAGAGCACCTTTTCCGAGGTCCGATCCCTGTGCCCTGACATACTGACCCACTAATAAACAGAGCATCTTTACCCAGGCCCAATCCCTATATCCTGAAATACTGACCCCACAAATCAATGGAGCACCTTTCTGCAGGCCCTATCCCTGTACCCTGGTATACTGACCCCACCACACAGCAGAGCATATTTTACCACGCTCTATCCCTGTACCCTGACATGCTGACCCCACTAATCAACAGAGCACTTTTACCCATGCCCTATCCCTGTACCCTGACATACTGACCCCACTAATCAACAGGGCACCTTTACCCAGGCCCGATCCCTGTACCCTGACATACTGATTCCACTAATCAACAGAGTACATTTACCCAGGCCCTATCCCTGTGTGCTGACAGACTGACCCTACTTAACAGAGCACCTTTGTGGATGTGGATACATGTGTAGTGATGCTTGGATAGTGATGTCTTCCTTGATTGTAGAAACTATTAATAATCTAATGCTTACAGTATTATAGTATAAGTGAGTATAAACTACTGCCTGGCTCCTGGCGGTTGGGTGAGATCATGTGATGGTATGGCCTTGTTCTGCAAACAACTGCCTGCTATGATAAGCTGAATGCAGCTGCGATCACTTATCACCACACAAGTGTTCTGTGTTGCAGCATACGTGCAGAGAATGTGACTGGCCAGTGAAGGTCAGCACGAGGAGTGCATGAAGGATTATTATCCTCTGATTGGTAATGAGTATATTGGGGCTATAGCTGGTAGGCTATCGGGTCGCTTGCTTTTTTTGGAAAAATGTATTTGTGTTGTACCAAAACAAAGAAGTGTGTTCAGTCTCCCCTGAGGGCTGCAGGCTTTTTTAGGCTGCATCATTAAGGAAGACTGACCCGCCGTCGTAACATAATGAACTAAGTGAAATAAAGATGTTGATTCAACATCTGGAGTTGAAACAATTTGTTGTCGAACCAAGCTGGATAGAGTGTAAATTGAGATTATCATTTGGTGTCAGAAGTGGGATTCCAACGGTCGGCAGACGGCAGAAAACGGCATTAGAGTGAGCAGCACCGAGTCCGGGACTGAGGAATTGGCCATCCAAGTGCGTGAGTACCATTGATACAACCACTTGGTTTTCCTCTGCCCTGTCATTCTGGTGTTTGTTGACCTTTCGTTTGTTGTCGCCAGCCGCCCAGACGGAATAACCCGTGATTTAATCAGCTTGTGCAACTCCAGGTCGGTTGTTATTTGGGTCACTGTGAAAACGGTGAGGTAGAAAATAAGTAGTCAGTGAATAATTGAGCAGAACCGTAATTCACTGAGGGTCGCTGTTGATCGGCGAGGATCACCAGGGAACTGGTGAGGTGGTCATAAAATTGTTAGAGCTCGAATTGAATTTACCGTGGTATTGAGTGAATACAACAGCTTGTTTTAAAATGGGGAACTATTTGGATACAACCAATCAGACAAATTCAGCCTTACAAATGTTTTGCGAGAAATATCCGGATAAAGCCACCAAATTGAGACAATTGTCGGGGGCATTGACCCATAAATTAGGGCCATCTGAATGGCCCCCAGGAGGGACCAGAAATATCCACCTTGTTAAAGCTGCGCAGCAACAAATTTGGCTCAAAGAATATGGGAAGGAAGACGAAGGAGCTTATAGGGTTATGGTTACAACATTGTCAGGAGTTAAAGGAGCAGAGTCTCCTATCCAGCTGGCAGGACAATGCTGTTAAGTTGGGAATAGAATTAATGGAGGGAGGGACTCCAAAACCAGTTGAGGTGTTGAAAAGGGAATGCTTACATAAGAAACGGTCTCTTGAGGATTGTGAGGCTTCTGAGATAGGGAACATGATGGATGGCATTAAGGTCACTGATAATGATACAGATAAGGATCTACACCATTGGATGACGGGGGCAACTACACCTCTTCCGCCTCACCCGCCTCAAGAGCAGCCCTTGCAGTGATTAAGTGCGCCGCCCATACCGCTGGTAAAGACCCTGTCACTTTAGGTAACCATAGGGCAGATGAGGCGGCCAAATTGGTTTTTAAAACTTGTCAGATGATTGTGCCCCGAATGATGATGCAGGAGAAAAGTCTGGACGCAGATGGCCCTGCCTCTGAGAAATCCATGCCAACCATCGATGATGATCTTCGATTGCAGCAGCAAGCCTTGCCTCGCGATGAAGATTTATGGAATGTATTGGGCTGTAGGGTGGACCCAGACTCCGGAGTCTGGATCACCCCTGCTAACCAAACTGTATGTCTGATACTTTGGCTCTCTGGGTAATTGATTGTGTACACTTTGCAACTCACTGTGGTGCAAGGTCTCTTAGTGATTTGCTCCTCACTTCCTGGTGGCATCCTCGCCTACAGGACATGGCACAAAGTCTAAGCCTCCGCTGTTTGATATGCCAACAGCATAATCCGGGCAAGAGTGCGCCCTGTGATCTGGGTAAGACTCCCCTGCCGGCAGGCCCCTTTGACACCCAGCAGATGGACTACATTGAGTTGCAGAGATGTCAGGGGTATAAATATGTCTCAGTAATCGTGGATGTCCTTAGCAAGTGGATTGACGCGTATCCTACATCGGATAACAAAGTGACAACTGTCGTCAGGATTTTACTGCGCGAAATTGTGCCTCGATTTGGCGTCCCGACCTGCCTGAGTTCTGACAATGGCCCACATTTTATTGCATCGGTCAATAAGGAGCTGTGCACCCAGCTGAATATTCGGCAACAGCTCCATTGCGCTCACCATCCCCAAGCTGCTGATGTAGTCGAACGTTCCAATCAAACGCTCAAAACCAAGCTGGCTAAACTTGTAGAAACTTCAGATCTGTCTTGGGTCAGACTACTCCCTGTAGCTTTATTTCAAATATGAACCACCCCTGCAGGACCGTCCCATCTCTCGCCCGCGGAGGTCTTGTATGGTCGACCCCTGCAGAACCCTTGGGATGATGGGCAACGACGCCCGTTCATTTCCATCATATGACGGATGAAATGACCTCATATATCCTCTCCCTTACCCACTCTTTGCGCCATCTCCACTCACAAGTCCGGGCTGCTCACGGTAAGCCACCTACCTTAACCACTCCCACTAAAGTAAAACCGGGCTCATTTGTCCTTATCAACAATTGGAGTCGCAAGCATTTAGAGCCGCGGTGGGAGGGCCCATTCCAAGTCTTGTTAACCACCCCTACAGCGGCTAAGGTGGCGGTTCGCGATGCCTGGGTCCACCTCCACCACTGTAAATTGATCGGGCAAGCCGAAGCCTAAAAGAATTGAGGATGACAGGGAGGAGGATTTTACGGATGATTAGTATGAGAGGCGGTACCGGGTGACATGCTCTTTACTCTGTGGTTGTTATGCTTGTCGTTATGTTTTTGTCCCCTCCAGGTGGTGGTCAAGTGTCAAGCTCATCGGCTTGGTGTTCCGTGTTGTAAGAAGGGAGGGGTTGGGGATGCTCCACAGTTTATGTGTGCCAGGATCACCTCTGCCTGAGTAAGTATTGCCATCAGCATAAATGTAGGTACGAAGCCCAGAGAGATTAGGTAATCTGTAAGTGTTTGAATTCGACCTGCATAGCTTTGCGAAAAGGGGAAAATCTAATTTGTGGCTATATGAATGGCACCCACCTTCATGCTTACGGTAGGGACTTTACGATAGTACAGATTAATGCAGAAGGAAGACTGACGGTACCATCCTGTACAGGTTCCAGATCCCTGTTCTTGGGAACCGATGATACCTATCACCAGGTTCGAGCCAACGGGACATAGCAAAAGTGTTCAGAGACCATGTACACTGAAACAGGGTATTTCTTCTTTTTCAATGGTACGGCCATCAATTATTTGTCCTACCCTTACCCCCGTTCAGTGGCAACAGGGACCACTTCCCAGCATGGTTCCTTGTCCGAGCCATTGGGGGCCTCCACGTCATCGCCATAGAAGGCCAGAGCGGCAGTTATCGGAGGAGGTTTGCACTGACTACAAGGAAATAACTGCCCCCACTCCTGGTCAGGCTGCTGGCTATGGAGCGGCGGGTTTCTTTTCCTTTGGAGCCGTCCCAGGGCGAACGGCTGCAGATAATCGTAATTACATTGCTTGCGGCCTTACCGCCTTGGGGAACGCTACAAGAGGGGCCCTCCAGGTCATCACCGCCCAACTAGAGAAACTCAGGCTGTATGCCCAGCAGAATAGATATGCCTTGGATTACCTGCTGGCTCGACAAGGAGGCCTGTGTGCCATAGTGAAGGATCACTGCATACTGGGACTAGATGAGGTCACTACTAATCTCACTAATTACCTGAACCAAATTGACCAGCAACTAGGGTCGATGAGAGAGGGCAAAGGATTAGGGGAATGGGACCTGTCAGGATGGCTTGGTTGGTTAATGAATGTGGGATTATATGCCATACTCTTGGTTCTGTGTATAAGTATTGGAATTGGCATTGTAAAGTGTCTCATCGCACGGGTGATGACCACCTTGGAATCGATAGGGTCACGACCGACTCAACCGATGATGTTCGCCGCGAGTGAGGAGGAAAAGGACAAGGAATACCAACCCATACTGGACGACGAGGTGCTGGAGGAAACCCGACGAGAAGTGGAGGCAGAATTGTATGCGGAGGATGAGAGAGATAAAGTAATATTGGACTTGATGAAAGTACAATTGTAACCTGAATTGAACAAGCCACGACAATGTCAGTGGTTATAACAGAATGATAAAAGTGGGGAATGTGGATGTGGATATATGTGTAGTGATACTTGGATAGTGATGTCTTCCTTAATTGTAGAAACT